>NW_012103377.1:2996781-3014792 GCF_000951045.1 Mandrillus leucophaeus
ACACACACACACACGCGCACACACACACATACACGCACACACACACACGCACACACATACACACACACGCACATACACACTAGCGTTTCACTGGCCAAAGCAGACCAGACCCACCCCAGAGAATCTTACATAGGTTCACATATCTGCATATCCCTGTATGCACGTTATATGTATATATGTGTGTATCACTCACCAGAAACTTTGGCCTCTGAAAAATTTCTCATTTCCAATTCTCCTAAGTAAATGGAGGCCAGCCATGATTCTGACTTTAGTCCTTACTGCAATTCTTCATTGGCTTTCACAAGAATGAGTAATGTCCTTAATGGTGCTGGTTATTTACCTATAGTTTTTCAGCTACGTGCTGCCTACCCTTTCACTCTGTTCCGTAATGCTGGGGACTGGAAATCTGAAAACTGTTTCCCAAGCTCCTTTGCCAATTACTTTCCTGCAAATAGGAGGCGCTAGAGGAAATCAGTGGGTTGCAGGAGAGAAAAGGGTGCTGTGTTGCTGCCTCTCACTCTCTCTCCCCATCTACTCCCTCCCTTTTCTTTTTCTGACAGTGGCTCTGGAAGAAGCTTCAGTTCCTCCTGCAAAGCTCAGCTCTGGAGTGGCAGTTCTCCTCTACTCTCCTAAGTGACGGTACCATCACCTCCTCCCTTCTGTGACCCTCGACACAGGAGTAGCAGCTGCTTTCTAAAGTTACTAATCTGTGGTTTATCTCATTTTTCCCTCTTCTTGCCTTCCAACATATTTCATGTATTAAATTCACTGTTTAAAATATCTAGTGTGCTTTTTGCTTTCCTCGCTAATATTGAAATATTTCCAAAATTGGTAGAAACTCACTGCTTGAATCTATTTCTATTAAGAATCAACGAAACGGAATACTTTATTAGGCTGATTTGAAAATGGGCCGATGCCTACCTATTTAGGCTAATAGGCTTTCCTGCATGTTGATGGGGATTCAAATAAAGGGCATTTTATTTCTTCTTGTTCTTTTCCAAAACTACAGGATTGTTATTCAGAAATGCTTTGCTGAGTACCTCAGTTTACCTTGTCATCCTTAAAGGAAAAAAATTTGATTCTTTTGCATATTTACCTCTTAATTCTATCTCATTTGCTTTTATTTCCACACGAGCCCAACTTCCATTTTCAGCATTTTTCCTTGACCTTCGTCTGATCCATCAGGTAATTTCGCTCCTCTTTCCTTTTGCATTTGTGCCTGATGAATCATATCTCCACCTGTCTCCAGTGCAGCATGCTGTTTTTCATTTGTAACAGCCTCTCATGCTCAGAGCTCGTATTACCAGAAATTTCTCACAGGAGTCCTTATCCACATGTTTCTTAAAACTGAAAACAGTCTCACTGTGTACCAGGAATACTTTAGTCTTTTTGCTATTGCCCTCAGTGACAATACTGCAATGTCATCCTTTACCTTTTCGGGTGAGTTTTATTCATTTCATCTATCAGTGATATGATCTGGCTCTGTGAGAGTCACGGGAGTAGCACAGCTGCTACTCCTGTGTCTAGTGTCACAAAACGGAGGAGGTGATGGTACCGTCACTTAGGAGAGTAGAGGAGAACTGCCACTCCAGAGCTGAGCTTTGGAGGAGGGACTGAAGCCATTGTCAGAAAAAGAAAAGGGCAGGGATTGAGGGGGAGAGAAAGTGAGAGAGCCCAAATCTCTGTAATCCCCATATGTCAAGGAAGGGAGGTGAATGAATCACGGGGGCAGTTTCCCCCATGCTGTTCTCCTGATAGCAAGTTCTCACGAGTTCTGACGGTTTTAAAAGTGGCACTTTTTTTCCTGAACTCTCATTCTTCCCTCCTGCCGCCTTGTGAAGAAGGTGCCTGTTTCCCCTTCACTTTCTGCCATGATTGTAGGTTTCCTGAGGCCTCCCCAGCCATGTGGAACTGTGAGTCAATTAAACCTCTTTCCTCTGTAAATTATCCAGTCTCAGGTATTTCTTTATAGCAATGTGAAAATGGACTAAAACCATCGGTTTCTGAATACAAATGTCTTTTTACTTCATGTACCTGGAATTTTTTTCACTGTCAGGTTTTTAAACTGTTAAAACTCTTGGGTGTAATTGTGTCTGTTTTGGCAATGAGTCAGATGAAAGCTATTTCTTCAAAGAAGTGATTAAAAATCTTGGTGTGTAACCGCTTCAGTTCAGGCCCCAGAGAAACAAAGAAGCATAGCCAACATGGCATCCTGTTTGGCATCTGGTTTCTTTTCACAAAAGATATTGCATTCAATGGGTCCTTAAATTTGGGGCTCTCAACTTAGCAACAGAATGCCAACAAAACTTGATCAACTAAATATTGTGAGTAAGCCTTAAGTGCTACCTTATTCGATTAAAGCTTGAGACTGCTCCATCTGTATACCCTTTTAAATCAATTTGAGGGACGTGGACAGTGTATGAGTTAATTCATGAGGACTTTTTCAAACCAAAATGTCCACTACCACAAGTGTGAATTGAGGATGTCATAGCTAACACTTACATTGTGCTGATTGTATGCTCAGGTTCATTCTAAACACTTTAAATATGTTAACTTATTTGATCCTCCCAGAAATGCTATATGGGAGGGATTTGTATCACCTTCATTCTTCAGATGAAGAAAGGCACAGAGAGGATACATAACCTACCCTAGGTAACACGGTAGTACATGGTAGACTGGGGGTTTTACTCCAGGCACTTTGACTCCAGGGTCCCTATTTATAACCTCTACACCAAACTGTCTCTCAAACCTTCTCATCCACATCCTGACTCAGAATATGTACCAATTGTATGGAGTTACCCAGGTTCTCCTGCTAAGGTACTTTGTGCCCTGGTGATATTCTTCTTATAGCAACAGCAGGTTAACCTGTGGTTTATCTATTTTCCCTTTTCTTGCCTTCCAACCTATTTCCCGTATTCAATTCCCTGTTTAAAATACCCAGTGTGCTTTTTGCTTTCCTGTAAATTCACGCTGCAGTCTATTTCTATTAAGGATCAATGAAATGGAATATTTTATAAGGCTGATTTGAAAATGGACCACAAATGGTCCATATGAAAGCTCCCCTTTATAGGGAGTAGGCTATACTCTGTGTCAGAGGATTATGCCAGGCGCTTTTACGTTTATATAATCTCATCTAATCTTCCCAACAATACTAAGACTTGATTATGATATTTCCAGTAGCCAGATACCAAAGGGAGGCTAACTGAAGTTAAGTAACCTACACAGGATGAAACAGCTAGTCAGTGGAAGAAGCAGAATTCAAACCCAGGCCCATGACACTGGAGCCTGTGCTCTTAACCGTTTGATAAGATGGCCTTCCCTCTGCTCTTCTTCCAACAGCTCTGGTCACACTGCCCCCACCAAGTCTCCACCCTGACGCTTCTGTTCCTCCAGCACAGCTGCCTAAAAAGGACCCTCAAGAACCCCTTCTCTGATTACAGGCAGAGCTTCCTGAGCCCAGATTTCAGTCCTGGCTCTGAAACTCTGTGTGCAACTGAGGAGCTCACTTAAATTATTGAGTCTCTATGTCCTTTTCTGCAAAATGGGAATGAACATCAGCTATTTCACAGAATCACTGAAGGAATTAAAAGTTAATGCACATGAATATGTCAAGTGCTTCAATATTTTTAGTTATGATAATAATAATGGAATTTTCAGCACCATCAAAACAAAATAAGATAGACTGTCTGAGTTTTAGGATGCTATGAGGCATAATTATTTTCTTCCAGAGCAACTGTATCAATACTTTGGGAGGCTATATCTTAGAGCCCAATGGAGGAAGATTCTAATTAATGCTTTCTCTCACTTTTGAATAGTCTTGTAAAATTTTGATGCTCGTCTCCAAAGCTGGGATTGCTTTCAGATATGCCACTTGTTGAGCCACAATTTCAGGAAAGAGCTATACCTCAGAAGCATAGTTACTTAAAGAATTTCAAAAGACTACGTTTTCAAGACAATCTAGTGAATGGTAAAAACAGGTTTTTTTAATGAGGAAGAAAAATCGTTTATCAGAACTATTTGTAGGAGAGGAAATAACAGTCGTTGTGACTAGAAAGGCCTATAATTAATATACCTACTGGAAAATACATGTCCAAAAATATTGGAATAAAAAAGAATTATGACTATTTTTCATCAGTAACTTACTGCAAATACACAATCCAATTCACAATAAATTACAGAGTCATATGTATACGCACTTAATTTGCCAAACCACTCATAAAGTTTAATGAAGTTAAGTCCCAGTAGGCAGATTTATTACTATTCATTTAATATGAATGAAGCAAATAAAAAGTGTTTAACAACAAACATGATGCATTTGCCATTAGAACATGCTCACTAATTGTAAAATACTCACTTTGCTTAATTCTTTCTTTTATGATCAAATTAGGCCAAACCCAAGTCCATTTGTTTTATGGTACCCACTCAGCTATGCATCGTTTCTGACACTTCCTTTATTTTGAATCTGCCCTAAATCTTGTGATCTGCCTGGCATATTCAGGCTCATATCTAGCCAAGGAATTAATCAAAAGTTGGTGTTTTCTGGCATCACCAGTTTTAATTGCTTGGACTTGGGTTAGTTGAAAGGCACAAGGCCAGTAAAACTTGCCAGGGGGAAAAAAAAAAAAAGTACAATAAATATAGCACTTACTGCTTTGAGGTCTTCATTAACATGAGTATCATTCATTATAAAGTCTGGATAGCCAACTTTTGCCAAAACAGCTCTCGCCTATAAAAAGGAAAAAGAAAAATAATGTCAGAGTTTCAGCACTTAAATCATTAATAATCACAAGATGTAGAAATGTGCCCTTCATCTGAAAACTCCATTTACTGAATATCTACTATATGCAAGCCACTGTGAAAGGCAAAAGTAGATAGATATATACTGAAAGACCTCGGTATACTAAAAATGTAGTGAATGTAGCAAATAACTGTCTAGTACAATGTAAACAAAATAAAAATTTTAATAGAAATAGACAATATTGTTATCAAAGTCCAGAGCAGAGACTGTTTCTGCATGGAGAAAATGCTTAATGGAGAAGGTGACTGAATC
This sequence comes from Mandrillus leucophaeus, assembly GCF_000951045.1. Taxonomy (NCBI): domain Eukaryota; kingdom Metazoa; phylum Chordata; class Mammalia; order Primates; family Cercopithecidae; genus Mandrillus; species Mandrillus leucophaeus. Next base: position 3,001,832 of record NW_012103377.1, read on the forward strand.
GAGTCTTAGAGAATGGTTAGGATTTCAAAATGTAGAGCTAGAAGAACATTCCAAGAGAAGAAACAGGGGCAAAGATGGAGGCAAAAATATGTACAAACCATACATCTGATAAAGGGTTAATATCCAAAATATATTTAAAACTCAACTCAATATCAATAAAGCAAATAACCTGGTTAAAAAATGGGGAAAGGAGGTCGGGCACAGTGGTTCATGCCTGTAATCCCAGAGCTTTGGGAGGCTGAGGCAGGAGGATTGCTTGGGGCCAGGAATTCAAGACCAACCTGGGCAACGCAGTGGGACCCTGTCTCTACAAAAATAAAAAATAAAAAAAAGCCGGGCATGGTGGCACCTGCCTATAGTTCCAATTAGTTGGGAGGTTGAGGCAGGAGGATCACTTGAGCCTGGGAGGTAGAGGCTGCAGTGAGCTATGATCACATTACTGCACTCCAGCCTGGGTAAGAGAACAAGAACCTGTCTCAAAATAAATAAATAAGTTAAGTAATTAAAAAGGGAAAATAAAATGAAAATACATTTCTCAAAAGAAGACATACAAATGGTCAACATATTTTTTTAATGATCCACATCATTATTCATCAGGGAAATAAAAATTAAAAACACAATGAGATATTACCTATCACCAGTTAGAATGGCAATTATCAACAACACAAGAGATAATAAGTGTTAGCAAGGGTGTGGAGAAAAGGCAACTCTTGAGCACTGTTGATGGCAATATAATTTGATACAGTCACTATGAAAAACACTATGGAAGCCAGGCGCGGTGGCTCACGCCTGTAATCCCAGCACTTTGGGAGGCCAAGGCGGGCAGATCACAAGGTCAGGAGATCGAGACCATCCTGGCTAACACGGTGAAACCCCGTCTCTACTAAAAATACAAAAAAAAAAAACAGATTACCCGGGCATGGTGGCGAGCACCTGTTGTCCCAGCTACTCAGGAGACTGAGGCAGGAGAATGCCGTGAACCCAGGAGGCGGAGCTTGCAGTGAGCCGAGATCACGCCACTGCACTCCAGCCTGGGCGACAGAGTGAGACTCTGTCTCAAAAAATAAAAAAAAAAAAAAAAAAAAAAAAAAAAAAAAGAGAGAGAATGAAGAAACACTTAAAAATATATCTACCATACGAAGCAGTAATCCTACTTCTGGGGATATAGCCAAAGGAAATGAAATCAGTACGCTAAAGAGATATCAGCGCCTCAATGTTCACTGAAGCACTATTCAAAATAGCCAAGATATGGAATTAGCCTAAATGTCTATCGACAGAGGAATGGATTAAAAATGTAGTATATATACACAATGGAATACTATTCAGCTTTAAAAAAGAAGAAAATCCTGTCACTTGTGACAACGTGGATGAACCTGTAGGACTTCATGCTAAGTGAAATAAGCTAGGCACCGAAAGGCAAATACTGCATGATCTCATTCATGTGGAATTTTAAACAGTCAGACTCATAGGGGACAGTATAGTAGGATGGTGGTTACCAGGGGTGGAGGAATGGGTTAGGGAGTTGGTCAAAAGATACAAAATTTCAGTTAGATAAGAGGAATAAGTTTAGGAGATGTATTGTACAACATAGTGACTATAGTTAATAACAATGTATTGTACACTTGAAAATGGCTAAGGGAGTAGATTTTAAATGTTATCACAAAAATGATAAATATATGAGGTGATGGATATGTTAATTTATCCATTCTCTAATGTATACATGTATTAAAACATCATGTTGTACATCATATATATATATAATTTTGTCAGTATATATATGTAGTCAGCTTAAATACATAAAAATGAAAAAAACTATGAGGAGATAGCAAACACACACGATAATGGCATATTGAAGAGAGGGTGAGTAATTTAATGTAGCAGGACTATAAGTACATGAGGATGGAGAGCAGAAAATAAGGCAGGAAAATTGGCCTGGGGTCAGATCACAGGGATTCCTGAGTGCCATGTTAACAAGCCTAAATTTTATTTTACAGCTAAGAGAGAGCTAAATATGTTTAGCATGGGAATAAAAGGAGATGAGTCATGCTTCAGGAAGATTATCTTTGCAACATTGTGAAAGATGGCCAGGATGCCAGGAAGATTGGAGGCAGTGGTCTAGAATAATTTAAGATACATCATAATGTCGTAACCATCATTTAGATAGACAAAGGTACTAATGATCCTCTGTGTTTTATAACAGATAGGGTATAAATAAAGGAAAAACAAACTTAGGCACATATGAAGAACCTCAAGAGCAGAGATTTGCAAAATATGGTCCCTGGGCCAAATCCAGCTACCCTACCCCTGTTTTTATAAATAAAGTTTTATTGGAACATAGCCACACTCATTTGTTTACCTGTCATCTATGGCTGCTTCTGCAGTACAGTTGTAGAGTTGAATAATTGGGTCAGACACCCTGTGGCCCACAAAGCCTCAAATATTTTATCTGGCCCTTTCTAGAAAAAGTTCGTCAACCCTTGCTTTAGAGAAACTTCACAGTTCCATGTGAAAAATTTCTCTCCCTTCCCCAGATTCTGGGTTTCATAAAAGCAAAAGACAAGCTTACAAGTACACTGTCAGGGCTCTGACCAGATTCCGTGGGATCCCTTTTATAACTTCTGTGCCTCCCTCCAGCATCTGTTTTTCTTTTCTAATGGCCAACACCTGAGACTTTTTGAAGGCCTGCCCTAGGAGCTACTAGAGCTCCTTGCTTGCAATCAAAAACAGCTAGTTCCTGAGAGTTTATTTGCCTTCTACCCACCCTGCCTGCACCTGCACCTGCACCTGCACCTGCACCTGCACCTGCACCTGCACCTGCACCTGCACCTCCGCCTCCGCCTCCGCCTCCGCCTCCGCCTCCGCCTCCGCCTCCGCCTCCGCCTCCGCCTCCGCCCAAGCTGCCCTAAGCAGCAATATGAAAGCACAGCCCCCTTGCCTCAATTCAGGACAAACTCTGAGGTATACTTTGTACTTCCAAAGTTCCCTGCAGGATCAGACTAGTTCTGAGATGTCTCCTGAAATTGGACTCTCACCCCTCCCTGTCTTGCTTCTCCCATTACCTTACTGATTTCTCTTGGGAGTATTTGTTTAGTAAATCACTTAAACAGGAATTCTCATCTCCAGATCTGCCTCCAGATGACCTAATGTAAGACCTAGGCAAACACAAACACATTGGTTTTATTCCAGCAAAGCCGCAAAGCAAAACTAGTGACCTTTGGACGCTGCTCTTGGCAACGAGTTCTTTCCTTTAGTCCCTTTCAATTTTCCTCACTCAAGAAATAAACAGAATAAGATAGTACAGTTGCCTTATCTTCCTTGAAATAATTCAAATACTAAATATCAGCAGAATCCTGAAACTCAAGACTTAGGATTTTACAAGGGCTGTAGGACATAGTCATAATGGGTTTTGCTGTTTCAGAGACTCAAGTATAGCACAGATCAAATTATACCTTCAAAACCCTGTGAGTTACACACACCAAAAGCTTGATGTGACCCAGATAGCAGATAACTAGAGGTTACAGCTCTACCCCCAACACCAAACTAGTTCGTATGTCTACAGGTTACCTCATTCTGAGATTATTCTATTATTTCCTGCATTGTATTTAACTTTGCACTATATTTTATCAGCTCACTATAAGTCATATGCATAACTATAGCAAGAATTCCAGACAGTTTGAGAGAGAGAGAGAAGAAAAGAAAGAAAAAGAAAGAAAGAAAGAGAGAGAGAGAGAAAGAAAGAGAGAGAGAGAGAAAGAAGGAAAGAAAGAGAACGAGCAAATGAACAAGCTGAGTCATTCACAATTGTTTTCTGAAGACTGGTCTTTCCAGAGCATGCTGGTGAATTATGCATTGTTTTTTAAACCTCATCTCTGGGACCCCCCACTGCACCACAGAGCCTCACAGAATATATCACCTTCTGCACCATCTATGCAGGTTATTGAATCCTTTTTTATTATTTATGTAGCATCACCATAACTTGAAGAGAATCAGAACAATCAGAACAGATATAAAGAATCCCTATTTACCTCCCAAAGATACATACCTAGAATAAGGTAATAATACTAGTAGCAACATTGCCAACATCTGACTTGAGTGTTCTTCTTCCTAAAATGTGCTATATATGTATACCTCTATTCAGACTCAAATGTTTTTTTCTGCCACAGACTTCGTTGTCAACTTCTCCTCATCCTACATTTTTCCCTGAGAAGCTTCAGAACTACATCTTGCAATATCCCATGGCTCCAGGTTAGACTGCCAACGAGAAGCACTCATAGGCAATTCCAGAGGTAGAAGAGGAGATGCCATTCATTTGCTGTTGGTAGCCATATACAGACATGTGGGCATCTGCAGACAGCAGATACAGCCCTTTTCCAGAAACTTCCAGGCATTCTCCTTAGAAAGACCTCTTTGGTGTATAAGCAGCAGAGATCATTGGCAGACTCTGCCCTTCACTCCCCAGCCCTCGGAGTGGCTGCCTAAGCCTCCAATTCCCTATATTAAATGTCTTGCTGGTTGATATACTTAGAAGAGTGTCTGTTTTCCTGAATGAACCCTAAGTAAGGCAAATAGTAATCACATCGCTTTTTAATTTTTCAGAATGGGAGAAGAGAAGCACCAATAGTTTGATGGCTTGAAGGGCAAAGTATTAGTGAGTCAGGTCTGAGATTAATTACCCTATTGGTTACATGGACAAAAAAGAAAGGCAAGTCCCACTGTAAATACTGAGAGAGCAGTGATATAAATATTTAACAGATTGTATATTATATCCTGCAAGAAGTATTTCCTAGGCTGTCTGTGGCTGATCAAAAACTCCAGGGCTTTCCATACCCAGTGCATGCATTTTCATGCTTTATTCATACAGACATCTGGAGAGAAGCTGCACTTGACAGCTGGACATCCTTCCTCAATAGAGGAGGTTTACGCAGCTGCTGATCTTCACTACCTCTGTGACCTTAGGGAGAGTACTTAACTTTTGAAATAAACACTGCCTACTGTCTACCTAATATCTATTCTCCCTTTCTTCTCTTACTATCAGGACTCCAATTCTGCTCAGGATGACAACGGACTCAACAACAACAACAAAATAGCTATGTTGCCCAGTTTTCTTTACAACTGGAGTCAGCTACGGGATGAAATTCGGGCCAATGACATTTAAGAAAAACTTTTTGTTGCACTTCCAATAATCCATTTTGAAAGGGGACAGATTCATCAGCATGTGCTTTCTGCCTTGAGTCCAGGGTTTCTCAACACTTTGGGCCAGATAATTCTTGTTGTGGGGGTTGTCCTGTAAATTGTAGGATGTTTAGCAGCATCTTTGGCTTCTACAAATTCAATACCAGGAGCAACCCATGCCCCGCTCCGCAAGTTGTGACAACCAAAAATATCTCCATATATTGCCAAATGTCCGCTGGTGGCAAAATCACCTCCAGTTGAGAACTACTGCTTTAGTCTTTCCTCTTCTTCCTTTCTGGAATGCTGATGCAATGCCAGAGGCAGAGCAGCCATCTAGTAATCAAAAGGCAACACATATGAGGAAAAATCTACATGCTGAAGATGGTGGGATGAAAAGCTGATGGCATTTGAAGCCCAGCATATTAGACCTGGACTGCCTCCCTCTTTCCCCTTCATGACATACAGAAAATAAAGCCCTTATTTGTTTGAGGCATTATGTGCCATGTTTTCCAATAGCTAATGTAATCCTAACACACTCTCCTTTACATCAGATGTTGAGGAAAAAAATACTAAAAATTAGTACCTACTTCACAGCGTTATCTGCAAGAGTTCAGGATGACAACGCATGTAAAACACTTCTTTTCCCTTGGTTCAGAGTACATGATGAGCAAATGTTAGTTATAGACTACACCAACAAAGTAGAAACATGACTTCTTCCAAGGATTTGGAATAACTGTTGTGTGTCTGTTTGGAGGGTCTTCCAGAGGAGTCCAGGTCATCTTATACTCCTAACCAAATAACCTGAAACCCCTGAGAAATAATGTCACTGTCTTTAGTCATAGGTCCAGTTTCAGAAGACCACACTTGTAGTGAGAGAAAAAATAATGAGAAAAGAAATGCCTAGGGAGAAAAGCTGTTGACAAAACCCTCTTATCAATGGAAGACAAATGTACAAGCTTCTTGGAGCACAGTAGGAGATTTTCCTAGCAAAGCCAGACTCTGCATATGAGTCAAAAGAATCCAGGCTATTCGCAGCCTCCTAAAAGTTGGAGGACTCTTTTGAGAGCCACTATTGGCACACCTCTGAAAACAGACACAAGAAACACTATCAAACCTAACCCTAGAAAAAATTAAAGATACAGGTTGCCTTTAGCACTTGCCATCTTGGTTTCTGCCTTCCTCCTCTTTCCCTTTCTTGTATCTGTTCCTTTCAATACCTAGCAGGTCCCATGTGTTCATACCACTTGCAATACCATCATACCCTAGTTGGCCTTTCTGTGCTCTGTGCTCCAGAGAAATCTCCCCCTTTCCTTCTCATCCATCAAAACTATTAATTTTTCAAGGTTGCTAATCCACTAGCTGCCACTGGGGCCTCAAACTAGTTTATAATAGAATGTAAGTGACTAATAGCAATCTAATATATTTACTCGGGAGAAATACTTTTATTTAAAAGAGTAGTTTATTAGCCAAAGGAATAAATACAATTAAATGAGAGGTTTTGTAGCTGAGAGAATCTTCTAATACTATTCAAATTAAACCAATAGCCTATTCCACCTAATCACCATGTTACCACAGGTAACACAGCAAGCGGCCAATACTCAATAAATATTAATTCATATAATGAATAATTTGATAAACCCACTCTGATCTATGTCATCAATAGTATCAGAAAATATAAAAGGCTAGATTTTACATTTAACCTTTAAATATAAGAGGATTAACATGTGATCATAAACATCATTCAGTGCTGTTCACACCAAGGTACATTTCCCCGGGTTTTGTTGTTGTTGTCTTGAGACAGTCTCATGATGTCATCCAGGCTGGAGTGCAGTGTCACGATCTCAGCTCATTGCAACCTCCACCTCCCAGGTTCAAGTAATTCTTGTGCCTCAGACTACCAAGTAGCTGAGATCACAGGCATGTGCCACTATGCCCAGCTAACATTAAGGTATATTTCAATATTAACTGATCTTACCACAGGAGAGAAAAAAGGGGGGAAAACGAGACATTTTGTGAGAACATATAAAACATTCTGGAAAATTAAGCAAGGTATAAAATCCATTGCAATTAATTTTTTTTTTTTTTTTTTTTTGAGATGGAGCCTCACTCTGTCGCCCAGGTTGGAGTGTAGTGGCACAATCTCAGCCCACTGCAACCTCCGCCTCTTGGGTTCTAGCTTCTTCTGCCTCAGCCACCAATCCCCCAACCGAGTAGCTGGGATTACAGGCATGCACCACCACGCCTGGCTAATTTCTGTATTTTTTAGTACAGACAGAGTTTCATCATGTTGGCCAGGCTGGTCTCGAACTCCTGATCTCAAATGATATGTCCACCTCGGCCTCCCAAAGTGCTGGGATTACAGGTGTGAGCCACCACAGTCAGCTTCCAATGCAATTAATTCTTGGTGGCAAACAAAACTATTTATTTTATGTAAGCTATTTCAATCAATCAACAAATACTTACTCATATGGTTTGGCTGTGTCCCCACCCAAATCTCAAACTGTAGCTCCCATAATTCCCACATGTCATGGGAGGGACCCAGTGGGAGGTAACTGAATCATGGGGATGGGTGTTTCCCGTGCTGTTCTCTTGATAGTAAATAAGTCTCAGGAGATCTGATGGTTTTATAAAGGGGAGTTCCTCTGCACATGCGTTTTTTGTTTTTTGTTGTTTGTTTTTTTTTTTTGAGACGGAGTTTCACTCTTGTTGCCCAGGCTAGAGTGCAATGCCACAATCTCAGCTCACTGCAACCTCCACCTCCTGGGTTCAAGTGATTCTCCTGCCTCAGCCTCCTGAGTAGCTGGGATGACAGGCGCCTGCCACCACGTCCGGCTAATTTTTTGTATTTTTAGTAGAGATAGGGTTTTACCATGTTGGCCAGGCTGGTCTCGAACTCCTGACCTCAGGTGATCCACCTGCCTCAGCCTCCCAAAGTGCTGGGATTACAGGCATGAGACACCACGCCCAGCCTGCACATGCTTTCTCTTGCTTGCCTGCTGCCATGCAAGTCGTGACTTTGTTCTTCGTTTGCCTTTCGCCATGATTGTTAGGCCTCCCCAGCCATGTGGAACTGTGAGTCAATTAAACCTCTTTCTTTATAAATTACTCAGTCCCAGGTATGTCTTTATTAGCAGCATGATAACAGACTAATACACTTACTGAACATAAAATCTAAGCTCAGGACTCTCCTTAATGCTAAAAGAACATACAAACGTAATATTATCCATTACTTAACTGCATTTTTATTTAAAAAACTGAGGAAAACTATTCTATAACAAGTTATCATCATCATATAAGGTATTAGCAATACCTGAATTTTCTGAATCTCTCTGTTCCTCAGTTTCCTCATCTGTAGAATATGGATACATTTAGTTCTAATACCAATAAAGTGAAATACAGAGTTGACAGAAGTATTCAGATAATAAAGGAATTATGAAGTTTACCTTACCCAGATCAAGAATAAGCAAACGTTTTCTGTAAAGGGCCAGATAGTAAACACTTTAGGCTTTGCAGCCCATATGGCCTCTGCACAACTACTCAGCTCTGTCATTGTACCTGAGAAAGCAGAAACAAGCTAGAACAACACAGAAATGAATGGCTGTGACTCTGTTCCAATAAAACTTTATAGACACTGAAATTTGAATCTCATACAACTTTCATGTATCATAATATATTATTCTTTTGATTGTTTACACTTGGCGTGTTTTTTGTCTTTTGTCATTTTGTTGTTGTTGTTGTTTCTTTGCTTGTATTTTTCCTTTTTGTGGAGAACCAGGTCTCACTACGTTGCCCAGGCAGGTCTCAAAGTCCTGGGCTCAAGCAATCCTCCTGCCTCTCCCTCCCTAAATACTGGGGTTCCAGGCATGAGCCACTGTACCCAGCTGATTTTTTTAAAACTATTAAAAAAATGTGAAATCCATTTCTAACTTGTGGTTCACACAAAAACAGGCAGAATGCCAAATATGGCCCAAGGGCCATAGCTTACTAAGCCAACACAGATAATTAAATAAAGCTAGGTTATTCACTGAGTTGCCTCAATTCATGACACAGGGGCTAGTACACAGTAAGTGCTTAACAGTGCTTCCACACTGATCCATGATCAACAGCATCATGTGTGTACACGTGCATGCATGGCTTAGCTATCAAGATTTTTATTTGTTTCTGTTTTGCTCTTTGCTATTACTACCATTTACATGCAACAGACCTCAGTTGCTTGGGAGTTGACTCCCTGCCCTAAAGTCTTAGGGCTAGAGCTTTAAAAATCACAATTAATTTCCATGGAGACAACAGAGAGTTTGTAAAGATTATTATTCGAAGAGAGAGACAATAGCTATCACAAATGAACTCAGAAAGATGAAGAACATTGAAAACCTAACATACAACATGATTTAAACTCTCAAATCACCCCCACCTTCCCAGAATTTTCAATACGGTATACTACAACTTGATAATGCTGGTGGTAAGAACAGAATCAGGCATAATTCTGCTTTATTTAGCTGTGAGCTCTGAAATGGCATCTACTTTTTCTACATGTGAATGAACTGATTTAAAGATTGGCTAGGTTGACTGCTTTACTCCTGAATTTTCAAAGCCACTTAGTATTAAGCTGATCTACAGAAAGGAAGACAGAAAGCTCATTTATTTTAATCCCCACTGACTTGGCTATTTAGGAGAGTCAGATAAATTCTCAAATGTCTTGCATGTATCACATCAAAGAGATCCCTTTAATCACTTAATTAAATAGCTGTATGTTTAGTATACGTGGTTAAGTCTCATAGCATATTTTTTCTTTTTTATTAATTTAACCAACATAAGAAAAAAATGGAACAACTGATCACTGCCCTTTCATAAAAAATGTATAGGGCAACTTTCCTAAGCTTGCAGTGGCTTTGAAAGCTTCAGTCAGGCTCGATCATGCCAAGGCCTCATTTTCTCTGATGAGTTCTGTAATAACTATTAAACATCAATCAAAATTCTGAGCTTTAAGCACCCAGAAGTTCAGGAGACTATACATGAATTACACTATCATTCAAAACAATGGCAGTTTCCATAATGCCAAACAAATGATTGACTAGTATAGATGCCTTAGCTGAAGATACTGCCCTAGGCAGAGCTAATGGTATTGATGAAAATTAGTCAAGGGAACAGGCTTTAGTATCCTCTGGGTCTATCAGGATCCCACAAATAATAACAATGCAGTTATCTGATTAATCAAATTTTATTCTCTTGATAAAAATTGCACTGATTTATTATGACTCTTCAAAAACTTTAATTCTGCAAATTGCTTTTGGGTGTGGTCCACAAGCAGATGCATCATGCAGGGGTAGAAGATAGATAAGCACTTCCATGAATCAGAGGGCTAAGTGAAAATCACAGTTCTAATAGTACAAGAACTAGAAGACAGGAAAGATCAGATTTCAGGTCATCCACCCTCAACCCTATGTGAGTAATGCCCCAGTATAGCAGAAAACCCTCATTACTCTCTGAGATAGACAACGTTCTACGAAGGCATGTTCCAAATTATAAACCAGCACCATCCATACTCTCTCCTAAAACATCAACTCAATGTATCTTGGAGGTGGGCAGTTTCTTCAGTCTGCAAAAGGAAACTACTCTGGCACAAGTAAATCTTAATTTTGCCATACTGGCACTAAACATTTCCCTGGTGTCTCTGTGCTGCTCCTCGTTCTTGGGTGAACCCTGTACTGAACAAAGTTAAAGAAAGAAAGTAATATTTGAGTTTTCTTGGTAAATAGATGGAGCAGGTAGTAGCAGTAGACTTTAGAACCCAAAGCCACCTTGTGACTAATTAATAAAACAACACACCCATCTTCCTGAGAGTGGTAGCAATATTACCTTCAAAACAGAGGCAACTGTCATTTATTTCCTTTATTGATTTGTTTGTTTGTTTAATATAGACAGGGTTTTACCATGTTGTCCAGGCTGGTCTCAAACTCCTGGACTCAAGCAATCTGCTCACCTCTGCCTCCCAAAGTGCTGGGATGGCAGGTGTGAGCCACCATGCCCGGCCCATTTATTTCCTTTAAAATTGGGCAGGAGCTGGGCACCGTGGCTCACACCTGTTATTCCAGCACTTTGGGAGGCTGAGGCAAGTGGATCACTTGAGGTCAGGAGTTCCAGCCTGGCCAACATGGTGAAACCCTGTCTCTACTAAAAATACAAAAATTAGCTGGGTGTGGTGGCTTGCACCTGAAGTCCCAGCTACTTGGGAGGCTGAGGCAGAAGGATCACTTGAACCTGGGAGGCAGAGGTTGCAGTGAGCCAAGATTGTGCCACTGCACTCCAGCCTGGGCAACAGAGTGAGACCCGGTCCCAAAAGATAAAAAAAAAGAAAACAATAGTGATTATTTTAATAATAAATAGTGTTTTAATATTAAAAAGTGATAATTAAAAAGCTCCATGAGCTTCAGCCATGGGGTAGGAGTTTTACACAATTATTTTAGTTTCAATCATGGGGTAGGACTTCCAGATAGATGTGTTCCCCAAGTTTTTCAGTGATAAACCTGTCAACAGTAGAAGGAATACACAATTAGTGCAGCCTTTGGAAAAAATAAAACCGTTGTATATTTACATATTAATGTTGATGCTCCTCAATAAATTAACTACAAATTAGTTGATGTATATAAAGTGTTTGGGTTATTGTTGTAATTAAATCTGAGTTGGTAACTAGCCACATATTCTTATTCAATTTCGATTTCTACTTAGGTCTCAGAACATAATTTGTTATGGAAATAAATCATTCTTCGCGTACAGAGTATGTGGAAAGTAATGAATTGACCTGTGAGTCAAGGTTCTGACTTCTTTAAAATTCATACAGAATGGTTGGTTGATCAGAATCAAATATCCTGACTTACAGGTATAGGTTCTCTAGTGGCCCCTCAACCATTTACAAAGGCAGAGAAGGTTTAGTAAAATATTTTTCTTTGGCATAGGCTGATCTCAAAAGACCATTTTAAAAAAGAAGTTATCAATCCTTTGATGAACTGCTGCATAACTGAGCCAGAGGAAGAAAGGTTGCTAGTATTTAATGATCTGAAAGGAACTTGAGGGTAGGAAAATATTCTAGCCTGACAATGTTAAAAAACACTCAGTAATTTGAAAATTTCTATCACTGCCTCAAGCAACTTTAGACTCTCAAATATATAATAAATATATTTATTTCTGGGTTTAGAACAGATTATACAATAAATATTGGTAAGAACAAAGTATAAAAATCCCATTTGTAAATTAATAATTATAGACCCAATTTATGTGTCTTGGGTGAAAGTACGCCTAAAGAAACACCCTACTCTTTCACATGTCAAATTTTAATGTTATTTTAGAATCATGTAGGTAACAAATACAGTACGTGAAGTAGTCTTTTGTATTTGGGAATTAGGATTATCCTAATGTTTTTGAAATCTTTATAGCATAAAAAGTAGACATTTTATATTTGCTTACCCAAGTAAGAAAAGTCTTACTCTAAGCAATGGATTTTTTTTTCTTGTGATGACACATTCTGCCACGTATGCATTTTTAATATTTTTTTACAGAAACATGTAGTTTACAATGCTTTAAAATTATTATATTTAATATAAACAATTATTGGATATGATATTTAAATATAAATGTTGAAGAGGGATTTGGAAGCATAAAGGAAGAGAAAGATAAACAGGCCTATTAGTTGCTACATTGTAAAAAACTTGTGCAGCTGTTGTAACAGATTTTTAGGCTTAATATTTTACCTTTAGTATGATGAACTTCTCTTTAACACTTACCTTACTTTTTT
>NW_012103377.1:3014842-3194389 GCF_000951045.1 Mandrillus leucophaeus
AAAAAAAAACATGAAAAGAAACTAGGCAGGACAGTGGCCAAATAATAAATTTTTAAATCAATGTTTTTATTAGTTTTGATTATATGTGGTTAACTGCTCACAAAGTTTGCAAATAGAACAGCTGCTAGACCTATTCAAATGAATACCCTAAGCCTCAATTAGCTAAGCCCATTTATCCAGACATAACCAAAATGATAACAGCCCAAGAGTGGAAACAATCCTATATCACATTTAGGCTTTTATATGAGCCAAAATAAATTATGTTTGTCTCTGTCTCACTCACAGAGCTCTATATCAGGGCTCAGTAAACAACAGCCCAAGCCAGTCTGCCACCTGCTTTTTGGAAAGAAAGTTTTATTGGTCCAGAATATGCACTGTAGCAAAGGATTATTTTGTGCTGAAGGTATCTGAGAATCGAGACAAGCAGAAAGAGGCTTTCTCCATGCTTCCCTTATCTACCTACAAGCAGAGCCTTCCAAAAGAATTCAACTGTCATAAATCCCCCTTTTAAGAGAGACTTCCTGCACCGGGGGAAGGAATAACTCCTCTCACCGGGGATAAAGAGTTGGTGCCAGGATGAGAACTTACATAAACAGACCTTATTAAAGCCAGCCTGACTTTGTTTGGTCCTCTCATATATTTCTCAGTCATTTCCCACCATTTATTGTCCCTTGAAATCCTAGCCCTACCCCTTCTTAAGACAATATATAAGCCCCCAATTCTGTTTCTTTGGGCTCTGTTTTCTGTAAGCTCTCATGCAGGTTAGTGAATCAACTTTGTTTTTCTCTCGTTAATCCATCTTTTATAGTTTAATTCACAGGCCCTGATATTAAACCTAAAGTGGTAAAGGAAAAGTTTCTTTTTTCTCTCTGACGACAGCCACACTCATTTAAGTATTGTTTATTGCCACTTTCATGCTACAACAGCGGAGTTTGAGTAGTTGCCACAGAAGCCATATAGCCCACACAATGCCGAAGATGTTTACTATTTGTCTCTTTACAGAAATGGTTTGCCAGCCCCTCTTCTACACAAGAGGTTTCCCCATTTTTCAAAACCGATAGTAAAGACAGCAAGGGAAAAATGAGGCACAAAAGTTCATCTTTTAGGAAAGTTTCATCAAGATAGAAATATATAATTAAATAGTAACTAAATAATTGTATAATTAGCTGTAATACTCATACATATTGTGTTGAGGTAAGTATCTACATTTAAAACACAGCCAGTGTAGAAATATTAGCCAAAATGGGAATAGATACTATGAAATAAATCAATGCATTTTTTTGGGGAATGGGAAAAAATACTTAGAAATTATTTTAAAACATGTTCAAATGTCAAGGATGAAAGGGCTTAGAAACACACCTGAAATACCAAGGCCCTAACACCTAACATTTCTCAGAGAAATTTAATCAGCTACTTAATCCTCCTCCAATTGTTAAATTACTTATTTGAACAGGAGGCAAGATGGAGATTAACTTAGATAAACATATCCCCTTGTCTCATCAACAGTTCAAGCGGGAATTGTTGTCATTCTTTCCTTTAAGGTTAGCTCTTATATGAACAATTCTTTACCACCTAAAAACCTTGTGAAGTACCTCCCTCATAAAGTGGTGGGGAGAGATCAAATGAGATAACTTTGGTGAATTATTAAATTAGGCAAGTGTGGGCTGGGCATGATGGCTCACACCTGTAATCCCAGCACTTTGGAAGGTCGAGGCGGGTGGATCACCTGAGGTCAGAAGTTTGAAACCAGCCTGACCAATATGGTGAAATCTCGTTTCTACTAAAAATACAAAAATTAGCCAGGCATGGTGGCATGCACCTGTAATCCCAGCTACTCGGGAGGCTGAGACAGGAGAACTGCTTAAACTCGGCAGGCAGAGGTTGCAGTGAGCCGATATCATGCCACTGCACTCCAGCCTGGGCAACAGAGCAAGACTCCGTCTCAATCAATCAATCAATAAATGCACGTGGGAAATTTCATATCATTTTTCTAAAAGAGGGGAATGTCATAGGGCCAATGCCCACATATATGGCTTGTTCCTTTGACATTGGCATCCTCTAGCTTAGGGCTTCCCAAAGCTTTGTCTTTGGACTGGCAGCATCTGCGTCACGTGGGAGCTTGTTGAAAACACACATTTGTGGGACAACACTAGATCTCTTGAATTAGAATGCCTCTGAACCGGGACCCAGGAATCTGCATTATAATGAGCCTTACCGTGAGGCAGGGTTTCTCAACCTTGGCACTATTGACATTTGGGAAAGGATCATTCTTATCTATGGGGACTGTTCTGTGGATTGTAGGATATTTAGCAGCATTCCTGGCCTCTACCCACTAAATGCCAGTAACACCCTCTGTCCCCCCAGTTGTGATCAGAAATATCTCCAGACATTGCCAAATGTCTCCAGGTGTGTAATATCACTCTGGGTTGAAAACCACTACTATAGGGGATTCTCATGCCTGCTCAAGTTTGAGATACTCTCTGCTCTAGATCATGGTACTTGCCATGGTACCAAGGCTGCTGGACCCACTTCTGAGAACCCCCAACACTGTGTTATCAGTTCAGAAGTAGGGGATTCATCCTCTGCTTCAATAATCCTTAGGGATTTCACTAATAGTCACCACTACTAAGCTAGTAGGTGCACTTTATGGAGAAAACACTACCACCTTCCCTCCCACTCATTTTTTTTTTTTAATTTTTGTGGGTACATAGCAGTTGTACATATTTGTTTTCTAATTTTTATTTTTAATTTTTGTGGTACATAGTAGGACATCAAATTTCTAATGTGCCTCAGGCACTTGTAATTCAACCCAATTTCTGGCCAATGCCACCTAAATCCCAGGATGATAAGGGACAAATAATAAAAAACTATTGGAAAGTGCTTTGCAGCTGTAAGTCAGGATATAAATAAACCTCAAGATCTTAGAGATGTTTAGATTAAAAGTTCTAATAACTTTTCTCTCAGTAACTTGGCAAAATCTATTTTTAAGTACTTTCAGGCATCTAAAAAGCCATGTTAATACAATTACAGTTCACTGAAAAATTAGCACGCAATCCAGTTTGAAAGCAAAAATCAGTCATAGCAGGGTAATATTCCGTTTAATTATAAAGATTAATTCAACCTTCATTTATCTGTGCATGTGTTTGGTCTTTCCATTTTTCATAGAACACCCGAGATTCGAATGCCATCTGGTAGAACTGCCGCACAAGTGTCAGTAGTATCTATTAGAGTTGCAGATTTTATTTCCAAGTAGAATTGATAGAAGGACAAAGGGAGGGTGGGAAAAGAGGGGCATATATGCAATAGACAATCAATTAAAAATGATGTTTTCCACCAGCCTGATGGGACTGTATCTCCACTCTGTGTCCCCTGCCCCGCCACCTGCAAAAACTGTCTGAAATTGCAAGTCCTTCCATTTGCATTTACTATATTTTCTGAAACAGCTATGTGAAGATTCAAGTAGTGCTGTGAATAACAGCATGAATTCGGGCTATAAATTAAGAATTATGTCTACCATGTTCTCCAAAATGTATGCTACATCTTCCTTAAAATTTGGTCTTGGTCACATGGGGATTAAGATTAACTACTTAGGGCCAGGTGTGGTGGCTCACACCTGTAATCTCAGCATTTTGGGAGGCCAAGGTGAGGGCTTGAGCCCAGGAGTTCAAGACCAGCCTGGGCAACATAGGGAGACACCATCTTTACAAAACAATAAATTAGTTTGGCATTGTGGTGCATGCCTGTAGTCCCAGTTACTCAGGAAGCTGAGGCAGGAGGATCTCTTGAGCCCGAGATCAAGGCTGCAGTGGGCTGTGATGGTGCCACTGCACTCTAGCCTACGTGACAGAGCAAGACCCTGTCTCAAAAAAAAATTGATCACTTACTTCATCATGACATCCATTAAATATTCAACCTTTTACTGAATGATCACCAAAGGGCAAATAAGCCCTGCATACTGGGAAACATCTTTTAAAATTTTTATTGCACTATAACATACAAAGTGTACAAATCCTATCAAATATTTTTTAAAACATACACACATCTGTGTTAGTAGGTCTGAGACAAGATTTAAAACATTTATAGCATCCCAAAGACTCCCCTGGGTACCTCCCCAGTGAATAACCCTTCCACCTTCAAAAGAACAACTATCCTGATCTCTATCTCCATAAATTACTTTTTCCTGTTCTTGAACTTCAAAAAAAAGTGTGTACTCTTTTGTATTTGGCTTCTTTCACTCAACAATACATCTGTGAAATTTATCCATGTTGTTGTGTTTAGAAGGAGTGAAAACACACAGTTTAATAAAGTGGATTTCTTTCCTTCAGGAGTTCATAGTTGGTCATATGTAGAGAATGGGATGCAAGAGATAAAACAGAAGAAGGTAGAGGATGAGATGGAATGGATGGGAAGGGAAGGGCCTTGTGGAAAGGACATTTTCAAAGAGGAGGAGATCTCAGAGCTAAACAGACACAGAAACAATAGACATAATTTTTTAAATAAGAAAAGTAATGCTCTTCATTAAACCTCTACTATATACCAGGTACTGTGCTAAGTTCTTTACTTCATCATCAGATCCAAATCCTACCCTAACTGTACAAGGTAGGTACAGATCATCCCCATTTTACAGCTGATAAGCTGAGACTCAGAAAATGAGCGCAACTCACCCCAAGTCTACACAGGCAACGAGGGCCAAAACCAACTTCTCACCCAGGTTAATTTAGCCTTAATCTGACTTCAAAGTTCATGTTTTCCCAACATATATTGTCTTCTGAGGGATTAAAAATAATATTCTATTATATAATTATTATTCATTTTTTATAAATCAAAACCAACTGAATAACATGTAAGGCACAGACCACATCTGCATTAATAACCATATTCAACATGCCAAGACAAATAATATTCTCAGACATAAGGATGAAAAGACACACACAGATAGATAGAATTTTAAGTATGCTTTTAAGAGGTTCTCCCTCCTTCTCTAAAAGTAATACCACTGAGCTTTCAGTTCTGGACATCGGTGGGACTAAACTTTGACCAAGAGCCCCTGGAAGACAAGACTTGGCCAAGAGGGAAGGTCAAAACAGAAAAGGACAGGCAAGAAAGTACAAGAATGATAAAGAAGCAGAAAGGAGAGAGGACAGGCTCTCCTGTCAGAAAATGTCAGAACATTTATTTTGCAGACCAGTCAAGGCACTAAGGTAAAATAGATTTTACCAGCAGAGAGAAGGCGGTATTCCAGAAAATGGCACCACAGGGAGAGAAGGGTCAATCTCATGGAGGAAATTCCCAGCCAAAACCATGCTGAGAAATGGAGTCTACCATTAGCATCCCTGACCCAAGGATTCCTGGCCCACATCCTCCCATTTCAGAAGAGGAGTAACACCTCTCCCTTAGGAATCCTAGCATTGTCATAAAGATAGATGACAGTCTGTTTCCGTTTTGAAGCAATTAAACTGAAAACTTTCCTGAAGCTTAGGCCTGACTTTGGGGTTTGAAATGCAGGAAATTTACCATGAGCAGCAGACCAGGAACTTTGCACCTCACTCCTGAAGCCCATAAGAGGGAACTCTTCTGAGCTTTGAGTCTTTGGTTCCAAATTTGGGTCCCCCCAAAACTCTGACAACTTGTTTCTGTATTATCTACTTATTAGAATATATTATCAGCAACATTTAACCCTCTACTACCATTAATAGCCATATCTGGGGTATGACCTATCTCAACACAAACTGTACATGTCCAGGAACCTCTCTGCTCTCTACCTCTCAGATAGCCAAAATACCAGCCTCTGTCGCCTTAGACAAAACTCCAGAGATGAGTTGTAAAATGCAGGTCCAGGAAAAGTGACGTGAAGCCAGCCTCTGCCTCCACAGTTCAGACCTGGTTATTTATTCTGAGATGCCCATGGGCCACATTTCAGAATAAACCCTAGCTCTGTTTGGATCCACCTCTGAAGAGGCAGTCTAGGGAGAGAAATCAGAAAGGCCACCTATACTCGAGGCAAAGCAATGAGCCACAACCAAGGGACAATTGGGGCTGTTTGTAAACACAGCCTAAATGTCATCATCAATTATTCATCAGTTCAACAAAGCCATTGAGTAACCTCTTTCAAAACCATTTAATTCTTATCTAAGATTCAGCCCAACAAAACAGGGAAGAAGCAAGATATTGGTCAAAAACTTGAGACAAGGAAAGCTCTAGACCAAGTTGGCAAGTCACGGTCTGTAAAATAAATTCAGGATACTGCCTGGGGTTATAAATAAAGTTTTATTGGCTCAGGGTCTGTAAGACAAATTCAGGATCCTGCCAGGTGTTGTAAATAAAGTTTTATTGGCACACAGCCACACCCATTTGTTTGCCTGTTGCCTATTGCTGCTCTGTACTACAGGTATATTTGGGTTGCTGCAACAGCGACCACATGACCTGCAAAACCCAATATATTTACTCTCAGGCCTTCAAATGTGAAAAGTTTCCTGCCCTCTGCTCTATATTCTCAAAGTGTGGTCCACAGTCCATTGTCAGCAGCATCAGCCTCCATTGGGAGCTTGTTAGAAATGCAGACTCTCAGGCTCCACTCAATCTGCATTTTTAACCAGGTCCCCAGGAGATTTGCATGTACATTCAAGTTGCAGAAGCCCTGCTCCAGTAGAGCTCTGCTTCTCAAACTTGGCTGCTCATTTGAATCACCTAAGAGGTTTTTTTTGTTTCTTTTTTGTTGTTGTTGTTGTTGTTGTTGTTGTTTTTTTTTTTTTTTTTTTTTTTAAATATTAAGGACCTGGATCTGAAGTGACATCAGGCTGGAAACTTCGTAAGAGCTTCTAACTCCTACTCAAAAGGTCACATGGCATCCCACTATGCTCTCATTCTCATTAGATGCTGATAAAGGATGCTCAAATAAGTAACCAGTGATGAGGGGGGCTTGGGGAGGAAGAGAGAAAAGAGACTTTCTCTTTTCCTATTCTGTCAATTTTTCTCATTTCAAAAGTGGTCTCTCTCTCTCTCTCTCTCTGATGAGCTTATTTTTTCATGAATCATTTTTAATGGAAATCAGAAATTACTTAGAACAACTCATTGGCCCTCATTAGAACATGATGTATTACAGATCTATACAAATCACTTTGCCAAAACTTAACCTTCATTTTCTTTTTTGAGATGGAGTCTCGCTCTTGTCGCCCAGGCTGGAGTGCAATGGCGTGATCTCGGCTCACTGCAACCTCCGCTTCCCAGGTTCAAGTGATTCTCCTGCCTCAACCTCCCGAGTAGCTGGAATTACAGGCAGGCACCACCATGCCTGGCTAATTTTTGTATTTTTAGTAGAGACAGGGTTTCACCATGTTGGCCAGGCTGGTCTCGAATTCCTGACCTCAAGTGATCCACCCGCCTCGGCCTCCCAAAGTGCTGGGATTACAGGATTATAGGCATGAGCCACCGTGCCCAGCCTTAACCTTCATTTTCAAAAGCCTGGAAGAACAAGCTGAATTGTTCCATAAACTTCTAAAGTAGATTTATAGCTTAACATCAGAGTTGAGTAAAGGTTCTGGTCTGTGGTCCTAAAGGACTCAATCTCACTGTTATCCTCGGCTTCACTTTTCCCTGAAACAGGTCTATTCCACTCAGTTCTAATCCTCGCAAACCTCTGTGAGGAAGCTCTCATGAGCCTTCACTAAGACTGCCAATGAGAGAACACCAAAATATACCAGGGTGGCAGACCTGTCCCCTTCACCTTAGCTAAGCAAAGACACAGAGTGGAGCATCACCTTTTCAATGCTGAGTCTCTGGTTATGGCGCAGTGGAGGGGGTGTCTATATT
This sequence comes from Mandrillus leucophaeus, assembly GCF_000951045.1. NCBI lineage: Eukaryota > Metazoa > Chordata > Mammalia > Primates > Cercopithecidae > Mandrillus > Mandrillus leucophaeus. Next base: position 3,022,652 of record NW_012103377.1, read on the forward strand.
GGAAAGTAAACTTATTTACTAATGAACTCAAATATAAAACTGGAAAATGATTTGCCTACTAGGATGAGTTGGGTCTCTCATGGCCTAGTCCAGTTCTGGGACCTAAAACTTAGTAGGAATTTCTTATACCTGTACACAAAGGTCACATGTCCCAAGGCTGAATCCTTTCCCCATCACAGTTCAACAATGATTAGGCTTACTCAAATACTTCTGTGAGTCGATGTATACACTGGTCTTGAGCTAAGCAGAAAAAAATAATTCAATCAGTAATGAAAAATAACCTAATCAACCAAACAGAAAAAAAGAGAAAAAAATATGCTAAGCAAAGCACAGAAAGAAAAATACTGTATAATCTCACTTACATGTGGAATCTTAAGTTGTTCTCACAGAAACAGAGAGTAGAATGGTAGTTGCCAAAGGCTGGAGGGAGGGGGAGAGATAGGGAAAGGGAAGATTTTGGTCAAAGGGCACAAAATTTCAATTAGATTGGAAGAATAAGTTTTAGTAACCAATTGTACTGCATGGTAGCCAGAGTGAATAATAATTTATTATATATTTCTTTTTTTCTCTTTTTTTTTTTGAGATGGAGTCTCGCTCTGTCACCTAGGCTGGAGTGTAGTGGCATGATCTCGGCTCACTGCAAGCTCTGCCTCCCGGGTTCACACCATTCTCCTGCCTCAGCCTCCTGAGTAGCTGGGACTAGAGGCGCCTGCCACCATGCCTGGCTAATTTTTTGTATTTTTTAGTAAAGACAGGGTTTCACCATGTTAGCCAGGATGGTCTCGATCTCCTGACCTTGTGATCCGCCCGCCTCGGCCTCCCAAAGTGATGGGATTACAGGCGTGAGCCACCATGCCCGGCCTTATTATATATTTCAAAATTGCTAAAATAATAGATTTTTAATGCTCTCACCCCAAAAAAAAGAAGTTTGTGAAGTGATAGATATGGTAAGTAGTTTGATTGAATCTTTCTATAATGTATATGTACATCGAAACATCACATTGTACCCCAAAAATACATATACAATTATTTTTCAATTAAAAATAATTTTAAAATGTAATAACATTCAGTGGTGAGATGTTAAAGGAGGAGGTGAAGATAGTTAAAAATTCTCTAATGTAATCAAAGAAAAACTAAACACAGATGAGAGAGCTGAAGGATGCTGATTGCTGATTGTACGTAGGTAGTTTCCAAAGATGGCAGCAAACAACTCCTCCCCTCCTTGTGTGCACATACTGCTTCTCACATCAAGAGATAAAGCCTATTTCTCCTGCCCTTGGATAGGCTAGGACTGACCTTGTCCCTGACTTTGACCAAGAGAATACTGCACAAGAAATATTCTGGGACTTCTGAGAACAGACATTAAGAGGACCAGCAGCTTCTGCTTTCTCCTCTTGGCACTCTTAGCTACCCTGTAGGAGTACCACAGCACCCTGTTGAAAAAGCCACATGAGGAACACTGAGGTGCCAGACACATGTGTGAAGAAGCCACCTTGGACGTCCAGCCACAGCCACCATCTGACTGCAACTGCCTAAGAGACTCCAGGTAAAACCAGCACAAGAGCCACCCAGCCGAGCCCAGCCAACTCACAGAATCATAGGAAATAATAAAATACTTGTTTTAAGCCAGCAAGTTTTGGGGTAATTTGTTATGCAGCAATAGATAATCAAAACACAGACTACAGTAATTGAGTCATTCCACCTAGATGGAAAAAAAATAAAACCTACTCTGTTCCTTGGGCCTTTCACTGATTCAGAACCAAAAAAAGAAGAAGAAAATAACAGCACAAAACTCCAAAATCTTCTATGAATAATCCTTACATAAATTTCATTTTTTTAAAAAAGAATTTTGTTCATTTGAAACACCAAGAATGATGGTATTTTAAAATGAAAATTAAATTTATTTTGCAAAGTTGTCAGCACCTCTATCAGAATACTTGGTCATGTCATTTCTTCCTAACACTGTTTCCTCTGACTTTTCCAACCCCAAATCTTTCCCTTTTTTCCCAGTATGTTTCACTCTTTCTTCTCTTTCACTCTTTCTTCTCAGGCTGTTTCTCCAGTTTGCATATGAGATTCTGTCAGAAATGGATTTGCTGTCATGCCCTCTGCTTGCCTTTACCCAGCTATGCTAGGGTCTCAAAAATGACAACTCAGAACACTGGGTTAAATACAATTTCTCTCTCTTCACCCATTTTCCACTATCTGCCTGTCCGGCCCTGGGGTTATTAATGAAACTGACATTCCTGTACAACTGACTGAGCAGGACCAGGAGCCAGATAACAAGGGTGCAGCTGACAGCAGCAGACGCAATCCTAGAGATAGCACAGAAGCAGACACATTGTGGCTATTAGTTTCATCTTGGGCCAAAGAGAATGAGCAACACAAAATATACACAGAAAACCTGAACATTCCTAAAGGACTCTTTCCCCCATGAGATTAAAAGTCAATACATCAAAACTGATTATTTTTATTAAACCAAACTAAACATGTATTTTTAAGTGAATTCCTCACAGAATTTGGATTTGGATTTGGATAAGGAAAAAAAAAAAAGAGACAGGCATTAAATCACCACCACCCACCCCATGAATAAAAATAATAAATATCCTCCATAATTCTTAAGAGGCATCCCTCTGCTTTGGGTCTCTAGAATTTTATCCTGAGGCTATTGTGGCATTTCCCAACTGCTTTCAAAGTCCCACAGACAACCAGTCTCTTACATACCCTTAAAAACAAAACACTTTTACAGTGCATGTTTAAACTATTGCTACTTGTTGATATTGTTAGAATTTTTAAGTATTTATTATTTCAAGTTTCATCTTTTATTTTTTAAATTAACTTATTTATTTTATTTTATTTTATTTATTTTGGAGACAGAGTCTCACTCTGCTGCCCAGGCTGGAGTTCAGTGGCACAATCTCGGCTCACTGCAAACTCTGTCTCCTGGGTGCAAGCGATTCTCCTGTCTCAGCCTCCCAAATAGCTGGGATTACAGGTGTGTGCCACCACGCCTGGCTAATTTTTGTATTTTTAGTAGAGATGGGATTTCGCCACATTGGCCAGGCTGGTTTCAAACTCCTGGCCTCAAGCAATCCACCCGCCTCAGCCTCCCAAAGTGCTGAGATTACAGATGTGAGCCACCACACCTGGACTCATCTTTTAATATAGTCCCACTGTTCCACAAATTTGAAATTAGTTATATTCCTCAACACTAGCATTATTTGTTTTTAAAATGTATGACATGGTTATATACATATTTGTATTTTTGATGATCAACACTGAAAATGCAACATTGCAGAGGTTTTCAAAAACCATGGAGTATATATTACACGTATTTCTATTGATATAAGCTATTGCCCCTTACAAAAGATAATTTACATCAGTCTCTAACAGATATTTCTGCAAATTTGCTCATTAATGAAATGTTGTATTTCAAGTCGGTAAGGTACTACCCTTTCCCCATCAGAAAAAAATTCAATATACTGCTCATTGGTGGGAGAACTAATTTAGGCACTGATTTATAAATTGTTCAAAACAGCTTATGATTAAATAGAATTTAAACATTAAAAAGGATATCTTGTGCCAGGAGGTAAAGATGCTTTCGAAAACAACTAGGGTCATGTCAAAATTCACTAAAGGAAGAGCTTCACATTGGCCAAGATGGGACAATTTGAACTTCAGTGAATGATGATCATAATAAATTCAAACACATTAAATACATAAGATTCCCTGAGTTGGTGATACTAAAAAGTAAACTATTTTGGCACCTCTGGAGGTGCTTAGGGCACCAACTCGTGAAAATTAATCGAGACAAAGATAGCCATTTATTCTGTCTTTCTTGTATAAACTATATGTCAGAGTATTCAAGTGGTTGATGAGGGAAAATCTTTTTTTATAAAAAGAGCCTTGCTAATAAATGCAAAAAGAATGATAGAATTTGAAAATCAAACACTGCAACACTGAATGGAATCATGAATCAATGAAATACTATCAATGACCACTGAAACAATTAAGTCAGTGGTTTCAACCCTGGCTGCACATTTGTACCTCCTGGGTAACCTTTTTTCTTTTTTGAGACAGAGTCTTGCTCTATCACCCAGGATAGAGTACAGTGGCATGATCTTGGCTCACTGCAACCTCCACCTCCTGGATTCAAGCGATTCTCCTGTCTTAGCCTCCCAGGTAGCTGGAATTACAGGCGCATGCCACCACGCCTGGATAATTTTTGTACCTTTAGTAGAGATGGGGTTTCACCATGTCAGCCAGGCTGGTCTCGAACTCCTGACCTCAAGTGATCTACCCACCTCGGCCTCCCAAAGTGCTGGGATTACAGGCGTGAGCCTCTGTGCTGGGTCCCTCCTGGGAAACTTTAGAAAATGCCCGTGTCCCACTCCCAAAGAGTCTGATCTTCATATGGGGTGTGGTTTGAGCCTCAGGATTTTTAAAAAGCTTCCCAGGTGATTCTAATGTACAGTCAAGAAACAGGATGGCTGCATGAGGGTTGGTAAGAAAGTTCAAATGAAAGGATCAGACTGACAACACCTGAACACACAGATCGCCCTTCACTTTGGAAGTGGGACAACGTGGGATTGTGAGCCTCATGATAGATGCAACAGGAAGCTCACAGCACTGCCTATGAAGTCTTCTTGCCCAAAGAAAATTGAACCTGAATCTAATCAAACCTCTAGATGGAACTACCAATTACAGAAAATGTAAGAGAGAGAACAACATGTTAAAAGACAACATAGGAAATAACCAGCAAAACAAGATTGTTGAAAATTCTACCAAATGACCCAATTACTTTCATAAATAAATTTCATGGATGGAGAGGGGGTACTTTTAAAATTTAAAAAGCTTTAAAAGATGTACCTATTAACTGCAATACATAGACCTTGTCTGGATACTGATTCAACTCAACTTTTTTTTTTCAAAAAAAAAAAAAGAAGCAAACAATTTTGAGATAATTACAGAAAAGTGCCCACAGACAGGATACTAATAAGGAATTATTGTTAATATTGTCAAGTATGTTAATGGTATTATAGTTAGGTTTTTTTAATTCCTTATCTGTTGGAGATACACAATGAAATATTCATAGTAAAATGGTGTCAGATATGGAATCACAGTAAAATGATTTCATAGATGGAATTAGCTTTAAAATTCTCAAGCATAAAAACAAGTAGGGGAGTAGATGAAATCAGCATGATAAAATATTACTAACTGCTGAGTCTGGGTGATAAGTATATGGGGATTAGTTATGTATATTTTTGTGTACATTTTTAAATTTCCATAAAAATTTTTAAAATATTAGAGTCAAAGGTTAATAAAATTCTATTTTGTACTTCTGCCCCAAAGAAAACAATGTAATTGGCATCACTTTTTCATTCCCAATTTTAAGAGACTATAATGGAGCATGTTATTTAGTGAGGGAGGCAGTAAGAGGAAACTTGGAAAAAAATAAACATGTCATCTTACTAATACTGAGCACTTACTCTGTGCTAGCCACTGCACATATATGGTTTAATTGTTCCACTCAGTAAAAATAGGGATGAAAGTATTTCTTCCCATTTCATGAGTGCAGAAACTAAGGCCCCCAAAACTGTCCATCTTGCCTGAGGTCCCATAGCTAGTGCTTGGTAAAGCCATGGTTCTTACTAAGGTCTGCCCAGTAGTCAAAGAATGGAGCATCGCATCTACATTAGGTTCTGAAAATACAAAAATAAAGCAGTCAGACATACTTCTTTCCCTTAAAGGGTTGCTTCCATTCAGTAATATATATCTGGGTAATAGTTTTTCAGCTATGAATAAACACTACGATGCTACTGCAAAAAGTTCAAAGAAGACAGGAAAGATCTCACTATCAGAAATGCTACAAGAGTTTATTTTGCTATTCTTTTTCCAAGACTATCAATGGGGATGCTGATTAAACAGAATGAGAAGATACATGCTACAAAGTGGATGAGTCTTGAACAATGCTAAGTCAAAGAAGCCAGTCACAAAAATCACCTTGTTGTGTGATCTCATTCATAGGAAATATCCAAAGTACGTGAATCCATAGAAACAAAAAGCAGATTGGTAGTTGTTAGGGGCTGGGTGAGTGGGAAATGGGGAGTGACTGCTTAAGGGGTACAAAGTTTCCTTTGAGAGTGATGAAAATGTTTTGGAACTGGATAGAGGTGGTGATCACACAACACCATGAATGTTCTAAGTGCCACTGAATTGCTCACTTTATTTTTTTTCTTTGATACATAATATTTATACATATTTATGGGTACATATGAGTACATTTTACCTGCATAGAATGTGCAATGATCAAGTCAGGGTATTTGGAGTGCCCATCACTTTGAATATTCATTATTTCTATGTGTTGGTAACATTTCAAGTCCTTTCGTCTAGCCGCTTTGGAATATACAATATACTGTTGCTAACTGTAGTTACTATAATCTGCTATTGAGCCTTGGAGCTTATTTCTTCTATCTAATCGAGAATTGTTCACTTTAAAATGGTTAGTTTTACACTAGGTGAATTTTATCTCAATTAAAAAAAATGTTTAAGGATGAGAAGCTAAGCGGGGGGGTGGGGGGAATAACTAAAACAGAAATGGTATAAATTTGAGAGCTGGTAGAAAGAAGCAACAGGATTTGTGCTTACAAGTTGGCTAAGAGGAAGGACTGAAATTTCTGATTTGGTTGTCTGAACAGTTGGCTGTTTTCACAGAATGATAAAATCTGCACTTAGGTAACATGGGACTTCAGAAAAATGAGAACCCAGTGAAGCTTTGTTCATTTCCTCAGGTTTCTACATTTTAAACAGAACAACACATTGGTAAATTAAGGAATGCCCTAAATACAGTATAACCGGATGATATCAAGGCATTGCTAAATATCTCATGGTCTCCTTGCAGGCAAAATGGAGAATTTAAATCATAGTTCCATGGAGTTTATCCAAAGTAGAAAAACTAGACCAAAAATCTATTAGTCAGTGAACTGACTGGCACTTAACAAAAGACTCACTGCTTAGAAGTTTCTCCCTGAATATTTCTGTTCAATAGATAAACTTGGAAGGGCATCTCCAAAGGATAAGCAAATTGGCTGATTCCAGTTCCCTTTTTTTGAGCATGTCCATTAATAATCCCCCCAAAAATAATAAAACTAAAAAACAAACTTATCTTAATCCAGTCTGTCACTGATGGACATTTGGGTTGATTCCAAGTCTTTGCTATTGTGGATTAAGCAAATGTGGCACATACACACCATGGAATACTATGCAGCCATAAAAAAAGGATGAGTTCGTGTCCTTTGTAGGGACATGGATGCAGCTGGAAATCATCATTCTCAGCAAACTATCGCAAGAACAGAAAACCATACACCGCATGTTCTCACTCATAGGTGGGAATTGAACAATGAGATCACTTGGACACAGGAAGGGGAACATCACACACTGGGGCCTATTGTGGGGAGCGATAGCATTAGGAGATACACCTAATGTAAATGACGAGTTAATGGGTGCAGCACACCAACATGGCACATGTATACATATGTAACAAACCTGCTCGTTGTGCACATGTACCCTAGAACTTGAAGTATAATAGTAAAACAACAAACTTATCAAGTTATGAATGATATACAGATAGAAACAGCAGTTGATACACTGAATGAAACAGGTGACATTTTTAAAGGTTGTCTGAGATGCCATTCTAAGGAATTAGTCCTAAATTTAGGGAGAAGGCATTATGCAAAAGATGTTAATCATAGTAATAGCTGTAACAACACAACCTAAATATGCAACTATAGAGAAATGTTTAAGTGGTATCTCCTGTGCCACCACTAGAAGAATATGTAATAATAGTGAATATTCTTTTTGTTTGTTTGTTTTGTTTTTTGAGATAGAATCTCACTCTGTCGCCCAGGTTGGAGTACAGTGGCGTAATCTCGGCTCACTGCAACCTCTGCCTCCCAGGTTCAAGTGATTCTCCTGCTTCAGCCTCCCAAGTAGCTGGGATTACAGGTGCCTGCCACCACACCCAGCTAATTTTTTGTGTTTTTAGTAGAGATAGGGTTTCACTAAGTTGCCCAGGCTGGTCTTAAACTCCTGACCTCAAGTGATCCACCCACCTTGGCCTACCAAAGTGCTGGGATTACAAGTGTGGGCCACCACGCCCAGCCAATAGTGAATATTCTTGCTTAAAGAACATGCAATAATATAAGAAATGCTTATAATAAATGTTAAGAGAAAAAAGAAGAACTCAAATTTTTATAAACATCATTGTTCAAGAATGCCTTTCAAAGCCTATGCATGGGAAAAAAGTCAAGGTGATACATCAAAATGTTAGCAGCGGTTATGTCTGGGTAATGGAACTAGAACATTTTTTTGTCTTTCTACTGTTGCACTTTATTTTCCAGATTTTTTAAATGAGTATAGATTTCTTAAACAATAATAAACACGTAGGAGGTCCAGAAATATATTTTTTGAAAGCCAGAGCCATGAACCAAAACAACTGAATGGATTTTAATAAGAATAAATGTGAAGTTCTGGGCTGAGGGTTTTTTGGTTTGTCTGTCAAGTTTAGGACTAGAGCAACAGGGCTTAACAACAGTTCCTATGAGGGGGAAAGAAAGACCTAGAAATTAACTGACTAGAAATTCGTTATGAGCCAACAGTGAATGGCTGAGGGGAAAAGATAGCCATGATACAAACTTTGGATTTTTTAATATAATTTGTATGCAAGACAAAGGCAGTAATAATTTCCCATTGTGCTGCGTGAGTTATACTATACCCAGAATATTGTGTACAACCTTGAACTTAAGCTTCTAAAAAAGATATTGAAAACTGGAGAGCAGCCAGCAGGATGAAGTATTAGAACCACACCTTAGAGCAGTGCTTCTCATACTTGGGCTGCATCAGAATCACCAGCAGGACTTATTAAAGTATAGATTCCTGGGGCCTCTTCCAGAGTTACTGATTCTATGGATGTGGGATAGAGCCAAAAATCTGCATTTTTAGCTAGTCCTAGGTGATGGCAATGCTTCTGGGCTGGGGACCACACTTTGAGACCCACTGGCATTGCAGATAAAAGCACAGACTGTGAAACCAGACCGCTAGGGAGGGAATCCCAGCTCTTCTACCTACCAGCTGTGTGACTTTGGGTAAGTCTGCTCACCCTCTCTGTGCTTCAGTTTCCTCATCTGTATTAAAAAAGAAAAAAAAAAGTACCTACCTCATACAGATATTAGGGCATTGAGGCAGCTAATATTTGTGAAGCATTTAGAACATCCAGCCTGACTGTAATGTTGGTTAATTTAATATGAGAAACACTAAAGGTATTGTATCTGAAATAGAAAAAACAGCCGGGCGCGGTGGCTCACGCCTGTAATCCCAGCACTTTGGGAGGCTGAGGCAGGTGGATTACTTGAGGTCAGGAACTCAAGACCAACCTGGCCAACATAGCAAAACCCCATCTCTACTAAAAATACAAAAATTAGCCGGGCACGGTGGCGCACGCCTGTGGTCCCAGCTACTCGGGAGGCTGAGACAGGAGAATCGCTTGAACCCAGGAGACAGGGGTTGCAGTGAGCCAAGATTGCACTACTGCACTCTAGCCTGGGCCACAGAGCAAGACTGTCTCGAAAAAAATAAAGAAAGAAAAAAGGAAAACATTTAAACATCTTCAAATGTTGGAAGGGCTTTTATGTGGAAGACTTAACCTGGGTAGTTCCTGGGGACAGATGTAGAGTCAAGGGGCAGAAATGACCAAGAGCGAGCCTTTGGATCTCTCTCAAGAAGGGCTCTTTAGCAGAGACAGCAACGGTAGAGTAGGTGGCCTGGCTGGATTCTGGGTGTCCTAGTACTCACTCAGGGGACCCACCTGTGAGAAATGGTGAAAAGGGGACTCCAGTAAGAGGTAAGACAATAACTTAACGAACATTATACCCTTCTATTAACACAGGCTTGGCATAAGGAAATTTTCACTTGTAATCACCTAGAGCTCTCAAAGCACAGGCCCCAGACCAGAAGCATCAGAATCGCCTGAGAACTTGTCAGAAATGCAAATATCCAGGCTCTACCTCAGCCCTACTGAATCAGAAATTCTAGGGGCGGGGCTGGCAATTGGTGTTTTAACAAGCCCTTCAGATGGTACTGATGCATGCTCAAGTGTGAGAATGAATGACCTAAAGTATCCCCTTATATGACATTTACATGAGGCTCTAGAGCATGGAAACTCACTCCGATAAGATATCACATGTACTATGCCTTTAATAAATATATGTTGGCTGGGTGTGGCAGTGGCTCACACTGTAATCCCAGCACTTGAGGAGGCTGTAGTTGGCGGATCAGTTGAGGCCAAGAGTTTGAGACCAGCCTGGGCAACATAGTGAGATCCCATCTCTACAAGAAAAAATTAAAAGAAGCCACTTAGCTTGATGTGGGGGCACACACCTATAGTTCCAGATACTCAGGAGGCTAAGGTGGGTGGATCGCTTGAGCCCAGGAGTTTAAGGCTGCAGTGAGCTACGACTGTAACACTGCACTCCAGCCTGGGCAACAGAGCAAGACTTTAACTCGAAAAAATAAATAAATAAATATATGCATCAAACTCCCACTTATACCAGATATTTACTTTTGTGTTTAAAATATATATCACAATGACAATACTGAATTTGTTCAAAACCACAAAATCCAAAATCCAGAGAAAAGCAATGCATCCCCTCCAACGCCCTCTCAGCAGGGGCTGCCCACAAATATCCCTCCTCTCACCATCTGGTCCAGCCAAATCCTCCCCTCCCAGAGGCACAGCAGTTTGGACCACATGGCTGACAACTGGGGGAGCCTTTCTCATGCTCCAGGTATTCTTCTAAGTAGTTTAGGCATACTGGCTCTTTTAATCCTCATAACAAATCTTCTGAGATAGGGACCAATCTCCCCAGTTTACGGACGTGAAAACTGAGGGTGGAAGAAGTTAAGTAATTTCCCAAGGGTCATACAGCCAATAAGGTGTAGAAGTTGGGCTTGGAAACTAGGCAGTCTCTCACCTGTCTATTCTCCTGACCTCTATATTGTACTTCCTGTTGAGGCCAGTGAGAGGAAAGAGATACAAGTATGAAGGCCGCCATCTTGGCCTGCATGTGTGTGAGAGAGACTGAGAGACATGGAGCCAGAGAGAAGGGACAAGCTCGGGAAGGTGGCACATGGGAGGGAGCCACAGCCTGCAGTTTCCATGTTGGTCTACCAGTCACTGTCCCTGGTGAGCCCTGAAGTGGATGCCAGATGCAGGATGACTGCATTCTTGAGCGGTTATGCAAATGTGCTAGAATCTGTAACTGGAAAGGTCAGAAGACAGTTTGATGAAAGCCCTTCCCTTTGTTTTCTCCTACAAAACAATTTAAAATGCACAGTGAGGTGAAGCAGGAGTGAAGGTACCAAGGGGAAGTGACAGCCAGATGCGGAGTTGGGATTAGTAAGGAAGGAAGAGGAAGACTTGCCACAAGGCTGCAAGACAGGGTGTGGGAACAACACAGAGGAAGAGAAAAAGGGGCAGAGTAGGTACTTCCCAAGTAAGGCGCCCTCACATGTCATGTTTGGGCTCAGCAAAAGCCTCCTCCCCTAGGCTCCCAGGACCACTTTGCATCTCCATCACATTACCTAATACTTCTCTAGGTCAGCCCTGCATCCGTGGCCTCCTGTGCTCTCCTAGGAGCCTGAAGGCCCCCGCAGAAAAGGGACTGCGGATGCTCATCTCTGAGTCCAAATCCTGGCTTGGCACCTGGCATGCTGTTGGTGTGCTAGAAACGTTTGTGGCATTGAGCCTGCTGAAGCAGGGCTAGTAACCAGACTCGGTGAAATTTGCTGTTGCCTTACAGGCAAGGAAGCATTAGGAAAGCGTATACCCCCAGGGGCTGTGTCCTAGTTGGGAATCCCCCAGAAACAGACTCTAAGACAAGGATTCAAGTGCGAGCAGTTCATTTGGGCAGCAAAAGAAACACTGGTAGGAGAAAGAGGAAATATGTAGAGAAAGAAAGGCAGTCAGCAACGAGTATCTTAGCTAGTATAAGAACTCTAGCCCACTGGAAAAGCTCCCAGCGCCCGTGTGGAACATGCACTAGAGGGATGAGGGAGCGGGGGCCACACACAACAACTCCCATCAACTGTTGGGTGAAGACTTCTGAGGAAGGCGTGGCCATTCCCCATCCTTTGGGCCCCCTTTATGAGTAGCAAAGCAGGCTGTAGCAGGGGGAGAATGCTCTTAGCCAAAATGCAGGTGGCTGCAGTTGGAAGTCAGGCAGGTGTGCTGTGAAGTGGTAAGGACAAGGCAGGGGTTCCCAACCTTTTTCATGCAGCAGAATCACCAGGTAAAACACAAGACAATGAGCCCTACTCCCAGAGCTCAGCAGGTAGGGATGCAAAAATGTGCATCTCTAATGAGTTCCCAGGGACCACTGCTGCTACTGGTCTGGAACCACACCTTGAGAACCACCAGGCTCAGGATATAGGCAGGGCCCTGACTGAATACCTGGGAGAAATCCAGTACCTAGGCCTGGTAGAGCTTAGAAACAAAGCCAAGGAAGTGAGCTACACCTCTGTTTTGCCCTCTGCAAGAAAACTCTCCCCACCTCACTCAAAGCCTGTGTGTGGGAGTTAAATGCCAATAAACTTAGGACCATGCAGCTGACTTCTCTGCACCTGCTGTGGCCAAGGTTAAGGCCACTCCCTCACAGCATCGTTAGGATGCCACCTCCCTGTGAGTCCCATCCTGCTATTTTTCTTTGGATGTGACCTGACAAACTTAGGTCCCAGGGGTAAAGAGCACAAAGAAACAAATAATCCCGAAGGGATCCAGCTTTTGGTTATATAGTCAAATCCAGCTGGAGATAAGCCAAGCTCAGGAAGTTGCTCCTCCTGATCTGACGCTCTCCTGCCAAGCCTCAGTCAGAATCCTGATGTCGCGACCTTGAGATCCTCCTCTTCTACTCTGGCAAGGGCAAATCCTCCAGAAGCCACCCCTAAAATCATTATTTTATCACCTGACACTCATTCAACAGCTGTGGTCACCAGAAAAATAACAGATGCCCTGTCCTGTGCTGCTTATTTACAATAAGAGCACATGCTTGCAGGGAACAGGGGGTGCTTATTTCACAATACTGAATTTCCACTTGAAACCTACACCATCAGTTTCACAATACAAAAACCACTCATGACCTCTTAAGAGATGAGCAGGACAAGGCAGGGAGACACAGATAACAAATTTACCCTTCACGGGAGCAGAGGCGTCCTCATTTATCTTTTACAGTGATCACCCCTAGCAAAGAGTATGACAAAGCCACATCCACACACTTCCATTTTGAGACGAGGTCACTGCTACAAAAGCCAAGGTATTAGGCCTCAGAGCACTGCAGCTTTCTGTACCTGCCCGGTTCAGGAGGTCGGTCACTATGGAATGCTGAGGTTAACACTTCTTAGGAGGCTCTGCAATTAGCTGCGGTCCAGAGCTTCATGGTGAAGGCAAGAAAAGCTTCTCCCTTTCACAAATCAGAACATTTTTCCAGCTTTCCCAATGGGTTGCCAAGTGACTCAGCATTGGCCCAGTGTGGGCACTATTATTGATGAGAAATCTTCCGCCTGGGTGATATACTGCATACAACACATGCCCAAAGAACAGTGCCAAGTCATACCCGGAAGAGCAGGCGAGTTATTCACCTCCACTTCAAATGCAGGCAAATCCTTTTCTTAATGCAGGGGCTACTCAGTATCAGAAAGACAAAGCCCTAAGATAGTGGGAGATTTCCATCTAAGATTCAAGGAATTATTAGGCAGAGTCTCTCCTTTCTTGTTGACTATTAAAAGGCAATCAAATCGAGGACAGCAGAGAAAAAGGGCAAGAAAAATTTTTTTTTTCAAAAACAACCCCGGAGTAGAAAGCTGCATAAAAGCTTTCAATGCCGCAAGTGTTCTTTGTGAGTACCACGAGCTCCACCCAGAGGTCATTTTCAGAACTGCATGTTCATTTAATTTTCCAAAAAAAAAAAAAAAAAAAAAAATTTATATCTTCTGGGGGTCCCGGGAAGGACCCACTTCAGAGAACTGCTGAAATTGCTTCGACAACATCCATCTTTCTTGCATTTCGTTAAAGAAACTTCTCTGAACTCTGAAATGCAAGATATAGTCGGGGAACTTTGTGAGATCTAATTTGCCTTTGATATTTGTACCTGTCGTGGAACTAGCAGAGTTCCTGGCAGGTTGAACTCAACTCAAAGAAAGTAGAGTGTTCAAAGAGCGCTTTTAGAAGAAAAACTGACAGCTCTCATTGAAATAAAATAGAAGACTGGAGAGCAACTCGGGAGGCAAACAGGAACATGTCTAATATTAGAAGAACTGAGAATAGTCCTGCTTCAAGAAGGACCCACGGGCCACTTGCCGAGAAGGGCCAACTGTGAGGCACCCACTCCCTTATGCAACTCAGAAGAACTCCCTGAGGCAACTGCAATCCATACTGCTCAAAGAACTGACTTCCCAGAACATTCCCCTGGCATCCAGCTATTCATAACACGTTACCCCCAACACGCATACATACACATACACTCCACCCCACCCTCCACCCTGGTGGTCCTGTACTAATTCATGCAAGCACCTATTCGGTCCACGTGAGGTCAGGCGAGGATAAAGAGCCCTTAATACTAAGCGCTCAACTGCCCAGGGCAAGACACATCCTGTTCCACAGCCAGCTTGTGGTAACGAGCTAGCTCAGCAAATAAATGAAGCCTTCATAAAGCAACAACATGTTGGTGTTGAAAGTTCTCCACTATCTGGAGAGTTTTCCATCACAGCCCATGTGCTCTTGCCTTCATCAGCTTGTGCCTTATGTGACTGAAGACAGCTTTGACAGATTTTTGAAGGGGAAACAAAAAATCAAAACTACCCTTTGTCTTCCTCCAACACTGCCTTGCCACCTACCATCCCAGTTCTTCCTTCATTATAAACACTGAACAAACAGCCTTTTCACATCTATTGACAAAAGTATCTATGGCAATGTTGATCCATCTCCAGTACCATGAGTTTAAAGCACTAGAAAATATCCTTGCTAAACCTCTACGTGTTCTCATTTCAACAAGGTTAAGCATTCCCAGAATGCTGCCCCCTTTATTTCTTGACCATAAGGCAAAAGTATTTGTGCTCAGTATGACTCAATATGACTCCAAGCAGTGTTTCCCCAGACCTGCCTAGTGATAACAATCACCTGGAGACTGGCTAAACTGACAGATGTTCAGCCTGCATCCATGATCCATTAACCCAGGCCTTGCTGGGAAGGGGCCCAGAAAGCCAGAGCGTCCAGGCAACCCAGGTGATTGCTATACTCAGGAAGCTTTCTAAAATACCTCTAGATACAAGAAACGCTCCTCATTTCAGAATCTCTCAGCTGCAGAGTAGCATCCATCAAGAGTCTAGCAGGTGTGCTCTACCCACTTGAATTCCAGCTCTATCAGAATCTCTCAAATTCAAAATGCGTCCCATTCATTCATTTATTCAGAGACGGAGTCTCACTCTGTCACCCAGGCTGGAGTGCAGTGGCACGATCTCAACTCGCTGCAACCTCTGCCTCCTAGGCTCAAGCAATTCTCCCGCCTCAGCCTCCAGAGTAGCTGGGACTACAGACGCATGCGCCACCACGCCCAACTAATTTTTTGTATTTTTAGTAGAGATGGGGTTTCGCCATGTTGGCCAGGCTGGTCTCAAACTCCTGACCTCAAGTGATCCACCTGCCTCAGCCTCCCAACGTCCTGGGATTACAGGCATGAGCCAGTGCGCCCAGCCCGTTTTCTACTTTTAAACAGCATGGCTGTCAATACTTTTCTCCTTTAATCCCTTATTGTGTTGCACAGTATCAGAAAATTTTACAAGGCCCAGCAAGTGTCCACTTCTATTAGGAAATACTTTTGTAGTCCTAAGCAATGGTAGAACACTGGTCTAGAGTCTAGAAGTATACTATTTGGGTCATTTGTGCCAAATGATGGGTCAGGGAGGAGATATGCTTGGTTACAGGAAAGGATTTGCCCCAGGACATTTGCATGCATCATGCACAGAGCAGAAGGACATGTGACCAATATGGGTTTTCTTCTTCTTGGTGTCTTAGGGGCTCTTCTTCCAGCTGCTCCCTGTGACTCCCCACTGCTCTGCATTCTGCCATATCCAGTGATGGTTTATGACACAATTCAGCAGGCAGCAAGCCATGTGCCTCTTACAGACGGCAATTAGGAGAAAGGAAAGGCAGAATTACAAGGTATTTGAAAATGCAGTTCGAAAAATTCCGATATTATTTTCTCTTACCTCTTGGTGAAAAAAAAAAATCTATGTATTCATCCAAAAGCAGACAGCTAACTCTGGGGTCATTCAGAGTCAACAGTTCAGTCAATATAAAAACCAACTATACAGTCAATGTCAAGGATGAAAATCCATTAAACCAGAAGTCTTATTGTTTTCATCAAAAGGAATCCTTACCTTTTCTTTGGCTTTCCTTTTCGTTCCCGCATCCATCCACTCATTTTCTTTCTCTAGCATGTCAATAAAGGCCCAGCGAACGCCCTCAATCAATTCCTCCATCTACAAGAAAATACCCAAAGAGGAAACGTCAAAGCCAAGAAGCTTCAGTCGAGGTTGTCTGGAACAAAATTGGCTTGCATGAGAAATGACTCAATACTCAACATGGTAAGTAAGGGGTTCCTTCAGCTTGACTCCATGCTCTGGCAACACTTCTTTTTCCAGGAAAATTCCCTTTTTTCCACCACTAAAATATAACTAACCAGGCCCAGCACGGTGGCTCATGCCTGTAATCCCAACACTTTGGGAGGCCAAGGCAGGTGGATCACTTGAGCCCAGGAGTTCGAGACCAGCACAGGCAACACGGTGAAACCCCATCTCTATCAAAAATATAAAAATTAGCTGGGCATGGTGGCTCATGCCTGCAATCACAGGACTTTGAGGCTGAGGTGAATGTTTCACTTGGGTCCAGGGGTTCAAGACCAACATGGGCAACATGGCAAAATCCCATCTCTACAAAAAATATAAAAATTAGCTGGGTGTAGTGGCAAATGCCTGTAGTCCCAGCCACTCAGGAAGCTGAGGTGGGAGGATTGCTTGAGCCCAAGAGGTAGAGGTTGTAGTGAGCCATGACCACACCACTGTACTCCAGCCTGGGCAACAAAGCAAGACCTGTCTCCAAAAATAAATAAATAAACAAATAAGATGATAACCATTTCTTTCCATGAGAATAATGTGATGGCCCAGCCGTAAAATGAATTATACAGGTATACAGGGACAGGAATTCACCATAGATTATGACAAACCAATAACTTACCCGTCTGTAGCTACTAAGCTGGTTCATCCTTATCAAAGTACTAACTAATTTTAATCATTTAATAAAGGACTGAGAGAGACAGGCAAAGGCATGGGCTGTGCATTTCAGATAGGTATTGCAGAAGAAAGCGAACAGTTGAAAGAGATAACTGTCAACACAGAGAAACGGGCAGGGAGAGTTAGCACCCCAAAGGACACTTCACCAATATGAATCACACTTATGTCAGGACCCCAGTTCTTTCCAAATTTAGTTCCGTGGGTTAAAATAAATGTTCGGCTGTGCTATATCATCTTCCTACTCTCCCTCTCTACTCCTTGGCAGCTCAGAAAACTCTTGTTATTTCAAATTTAAAAGTGTAGGTATAGGCCAGGAGCAGTGACTCACCCCTATAATCTCAGGACTTTGGGAGGTCGAAGTGGGAGGATTACTTGAGGCCAGGAGTTCGAGACCAGCCTGGGCAACACAAGAAGACCTCATCTCTATAAAAACAAAATTATTTTTAAAAGGCTGCGCATGGTGACGCCTGCACCTATAGTCCTAGCAACTCAGGAGGCTGAGGCAGGAAGATCACTTGAGCTCAGGAGTTTGAGGCTGCAGTGAGCTATGATTGCACTACTATACTTCAGCCTGGGTGACAGAGTGAGACCTTGTCTCTAAAAAAATAATGAAATAAAATGGTAGGCCTAAAGGGGACTGCTACAGAAAGGTGGTCTTCTGAAAGGCCTCTTGCAAAGCATTTGAACAGTGAGGCCACACTCATAGTGAGGATGTGTGTGCCTGGCTTTGCTGCCAGTGTCTGTGGACCAAAAGAGAGGACTAGAGGCAAGGAGCTACTGACATGTCACATTAGAGGCCACCTGCAGCAGTGTGAGGAGGCCCTGCCTGTTCATGGATACGAACCCCTCAAAACCCAGTTCTCCTGCAGAGATGCTTTGGCTTTCTCAATGGGACACTCAAGAAAGAAAAAATACTGGGTTTCGCCCCAGAATGAACTTTTTCATTTGAGAGTATGGTGTTGTCAATCAATTGTTAACATTAATTCTAGAAGAAAAGACGTGGAAATGTTTCCTTGCTTCTATAATAGTCAGCACTAAGCTTAAAATAATGTTTTTCTGTTTAATAAGTTTTCAGCTATGTTTTCAGTTCAATAACAGTTGTGAGGGAACCAGAGCTATAAATCAGTGGGCTGGGTTCCATCATATGTAAATAAGAACAAACAGCAGATGGAAGGGGGTCGGAGGAGCTTCACAGCTATTTCTTCCCAACTTGGCAAAAACATTAAAAGAAGAGAAACTTCAACTTGGGATAAAACACAAACTGTTAGAAGAGCAAAGAGCAAAAGGTCCTTTAAAACTCATTAAGTCAGTGGTTCTTAACTTTGTCTGCCCATTAGAATCTTTGGAGGAACTTTAAAAAAATACCGACAGCTGGGCGTAGTCACTCACGCCTGTGATCCCAGCACTTTGGGAGGCCAAGGCGGGCGAATCACTTGAGGTCAGGAGTTCGAGACCAGCCTGGCCAACAGGGTGAAACCCTGTCTCTACTAAAAATACAAAAAAAAATAGCTGGGTATAGTGGCAGGCATCTGTAATTCCAGCTACTTGGGAGGCTGAGGCAGGAGAATCGCTGGAATCTGGGAGGCGGAGGTTGCAGTGAGCCGAGATCGCACCACTGCACTCCAGTCTGGGTGACAGCAAGACTCCATCTCAAACGAAAAAAAAAAAAAAGAAAATACTGACAAAAAAATTTCTAAATAAAATAAAAAATCCTGAGACCTGGGCATCGGGATGCTAGTATCATTGTTCTGAGGTCCAGCCTGGGCACTGGGAGGGTTTAAAAAGCTCCCCAGGTAATTCTAATGTGCAGTCAGGGCTGGGACCCACTGGACCAGGGGAAACCATTTATTTGACAGATAAGGAAACTAAGGATCAAGGAGTCTATAATCTGCTCAAGCTCATACAGCTAATGAGGACCAAAGCCAGGACCTGAACAAAGAGCTAAAATAACAGTAGAGAGCTCAGAGCCTCTAGTAGAAACAGAGGATTCCTCCCAAAATCAGAGAGAAATGCCAGGGGGTAAAAGGGAATCAACTGAGACATGTAGAAGTCACCATTTCAAACAGAAGACCCACATCAGGAGGATATTAAAATGACAAGGAAATCTCCAGGAACTAGATCTTTTGCCTATTGGCAAGCCTAAGTCTTTTTTTTTTTTTTTTTTTTTTTTTTTTTTTTGAGACGGAGTCTGACTCTGTTGTTCAGGCTGGCTCACTACTCACTGCAACCACCACCTCCCAGGTTCAAGCGATTCTCCTGCCTCAGCCTCCCAAGCAGTTGAGATCATAGACACGCACCACCATGCCAGCTAATTTTTGTATATTTTTAGTAGAGACAGGATTTCACCATATTGCCCAGGCTGGTCTTTAACCCCTGAGCTCAGATGATCCACCCGCCTCAGCCTCCCAAAGTGCTGGGATTACAGGCATGAGCCACCGTGCCTGGCCCTAAGTCTTTAGGACCTCACCATGTAGCAACATGCATTGGCTGGCCCAACAAGATAAATTCTATCTTCCCAAATTAGGGAGGGGCAATGGGGAGGAAAAGAAGTGGGTGGACTCCAAGGAGAGATTTAGTGACCAAACCAATGGAAACAGATGATTCATTTTATGTGGGAAAATGAGGAAAGTAGAGTCAGATTCATTCCTAGGCTTCAGAAGGGTATGGGCAACCACTGCCATTCAATAAGACTGAGAAAGCTGGAAGAAAAAGAGGGATGGGGACAGAAGCCAAACTAGTGGGATGAAGAGTGTATGGGAAGCGAAGACAGCAAGTCTGCTCAAATTAACTGAGTTTGTCTATGAAGGAGAAAAAGCAAAGATAGGAGAGAAGGAGATGTAGGGTTAAGGGAAGGGTCTGAGGGTTTGGAGTCTGGGTTTCATGCATATGCTTGCTGATGCTGCCACTACTGTTTTTGTTGTTGTTGAACAGCTGCGAGATTTGACTATGTTTAAATACCAATAGAAAGGATCCAGCGAAAAGGAAGAGACTGAAAATATGGGACAAAGAAAGCCATGAGTGGTGTCTCAGAGGGCAAAAGAGGTGATAGGATCCAGAGACTATATGGAAGGATTCACCTTACACATGAGACAGACACTTATGAGAGGAGAGAAGATTAAAATGATAGACAGGCATGCAGAAGAATCTAAGATTAGATGTAGAACGTTGAGAGTCCTGGTATAAAGGTGGGTCTTTTCTCCATGGAATAGGATTGAGACCTTCTGCTTA
Organism: Mandrillus leucophaeus; assembly: GCF_000951045.1. Classification (NCBI taxonomy): domain Eukaryota; kingdom Metazoa; phylum Chordata; class Mammalia; order Primates; family Cercopithecidae; genus Mandrillus; species Mandrillus leucophaeus. The sequence continues at coordinate 3,043,277 of NW_012103377.1, forward strand.
AAGGGAGGTTTCTCTAAAAAATTACATTTCTTCACACATGTGCATCCTGGCAGCATGAACGTGTTACTAGGAAGACAGGTACAGTAGTAGCCCCTTATTCACGATTTTGCTTTCCATAGTTTCAGTTACCTGTGGGCATCTGTGGTCTGAAAATATTAAATGGAAAATTTCAGAAATAAACAACTCACAAGTTTTAAATTGCACACCATTCTGATTAGTGTGATGAAGTTTCACGCCATCCCAACCTGTCTGGCCCGGGATGTGAATCACCCTTCATTTGTCCAGCATCTCCATCCTGTATGTACCCACCCAATAGTCACTTGCTAGGTATCTTGGTTATCAGACAGATCATAGGAAGTACAAGCATGAGTTCAGTACCATAAGATACTCTGAGAGAAAGAGAGACCACATTCACATAACTTTTATTACAGTATATCATTATAACTGTTCTATTTTATTATTAGTTATTGGTGTTAATCTCTTACTGTGCCTACTTTATAAATTAAACTTTATGATAGTTATATATGTGTAGGAAAAACATAGTATATATAGAGTTTGGTACTATCTCCAGTCTCATCCACTGGGCTGGGCGGCGGGGTCTTGTAAAGTATCTGTCTCAGATAATGGGGGATTACTATATATACAGATAGGGACAAAGAGGACAATAAAAGGTTCCCTCTCAATACCCTGGCCAGGATGTAGCAATAATAGAAAGCACCCAATAAATAATAAAAGATTGAACATGTCCAAAGAAAATATTTATTTGGGATAAGGTATACAAAAGCAAAATATTTTATTATGTTTTAAAATAAATTAATTCGTCAAAAAAAAAAGCACTCTCCAAGCTAAAAAGATCTTTGGCAAATTCTGGAATTTTTGGATTCCTATGATGAATCTTAAGGTCATTTTGCTCCTGTTCTCTTTGGGACATTTTTATGGAGTATGTGGTTATTACTAAAATGGGGCTGAGTGTTTCTAGATACTTCTCTCTAAGCAGCTTGGTTTCACAGGACCCTCCCCATCCAGCATCTCCTAGGCGTTAAAATGGCTATCAAATTCATTAAAATTTAATGCATTTTGAAAAGATTTTCAGGACGGGCACAGTGGCTCACATCTTTAATTCCAGCACTTTGGGACGCTGAGGCGGGTGGATCACCTGAGGTCAGGAGTTCGAGACCAGCCTGACCAACATAGTGAAACCCCATCTCTACTAAATACAAAAAAAGAAATTAGCCAGGCATGGTGGCACATGCCTGTAACCTCAGCTACTTGGGAGGCTGAGACAGGAGAATCGCTTGAACCCGGAAAGCAGAGGTTGCAGTGAGCCGAGATTGCACCATAGCACTCCAGCCTGGGTAACAGAGCAAGACTCTGTCTCTAAATAAATAAATAAGAAAAGGTTTTCAAAGTTCTTTGTCTGCAACCCGTTGATTGGCATTCTAAATGAAAATAAAAAGAGGCAAAAAAGATTTCAGCCCACTGCCAGAGTGAAAAATGACAAATAGTTTATTCACATGCCACTTCCTTCCTCCTCTGCCTTTTCTTCCACCTCCTCCCCTGCCGCCACCACCTCTGTCTTCCCTGAATCCACACTTCGGTAACTCTCTTTGTGGCTCTCTCACATTTGTCAAAACGTGGGTAAATCACTTTTTGTTTTCCCATGAGCCTCAGCTGCTCTTTGCCCTTGTCTTCTCTGGCACCTCCACTCCCCACAACATCCCCCATCTCAGGTTCTCAATTTTTTTCTTTTTCTTTTTTTTCTCTCTCTTTTTTTTTTTTTTGCAGACTTTACAGATTTATTGTATAACATTTTCTGTAAAATGGTGTTGAACTACCCCAGCAGACTTCAAGAACAAGGAAAATCTTTGAAGGTGATTAATTTCATTGGTTGACATGTCAATGCAAATAAGAGAAATAATTATTTTAGCATGCTGGAACTAGGAAGATAAATCACTGAACACTTCTGATTTTTATCTTCAGACTACTCTACAGCATCACACAATAACATTGCCTTCAGTCAAGTCAAAAACCTGCTGTAATTTTAAAGTAACAAGAAAAGAGAGAAACAGTATTTCTTCACTAAACTTTGACCTCACACCTCAACCAGGCAGCATATAACATTAATAGAAATCCCTTAAACTGGAAGTCTTAAGGTGAAGTTATCCGTAGGAAATATTTAGAGCCAGTCAAAGGTCAAAATATAACATATAAAAATTAACTCAAGTGTTATTATGGTAAAATCTGCCATATTCAGGCTAAGAGCCCTCTAGGCAAAGCAACATTTTGTTAAATATCTATTTATTTCAGGGGCAGGGCGCGATGGCTCCCACCTGTAATCTCCAGCACTTTGGGAGGCCAAGGTGGGCGAATCATCTGAGGACAGGAGTTCAAGACTAGCCTGGTCAACATGGTGAAACCCCGTCTCTACTAAAAATACAAAAATTAGCCAGCCATGGTGGCGGGCAACTATAATCCCAGCTACTCGAGAGGCTGAGGCACAAGAATCGCTTGAACCCGGGAGGTGGAGTGAGCCGAGATCACCCCACTGCACTCAAGCCTGGGTGACAGAGCAAGACTCTGTCTTTAAAAAAACAAAAACAAAAACAAAAACAAAACAAACAAACAAAAAAACATTTATTTCAGAGTTTATGGAACCACACTATAAAAGTATGGTTCATTTGGTTGATCTATGGGCAGTTCTTAGTTCTTTTCCTCAACCAGTATTATCTAAAAACAGGTTCTTCTTTTTTCATTCTTTGTACCCCAGGATTTTGCCCATAGTGTTCTACGTCAGACACCAGACATTGGTAAGTCACATATGCATAGGCACTTGTTACCCTTCCATCCAGGGCTTGGCTTTAATGAGATGGTTAAAGTAAAGCCCTCTCTTTACTTTAAAGAGAGGGCTCTTCTCTTGCCCTCACCTTACCCTTCCTCCCATCACATGGATGTAAGAATTCTGTACTTTGTATAAATGAGTCATGATGGTTCTATTAATACATTTGAAGGGACATATGCCAACCTTGCTTTAAGGAGGGGTCAGTTTGCCCCATTATCAGTTGTAGTTTTCTTCAAAGCTTTGTCCCTGATAATAAGGAAATCCCACAAGGCAACTCAAATCCCACCTCATACCCATGAATCCTAGACACTTAAACCCACACTTTCAATTCCCTCTCTGAGTTCCTGGGAGGCTTAAAACCAGAATAATACATATATGTGTGTTTAATTGTTGTCTTTTCATTTATATTTATTTGGTCTCCCTAACAAGACCCATAAGCTTTGAGAACAGGAACCGTGATTTAGATCAAACGAGATCATGAATATCTCGTTTGAAGCAAACAAAAAAGTATTCTGCTAATTTAAAATTTTGTTTTATGATTTCATATCTCATGTGATGTGATTTTTCACGATATGAGTCCATATCTCACATTCACACTTAATATTAAAATATAGCAGATGCTCAGTAAATACAAGTTGATCAATTTATGCTTTTTGAAACCTTCAATTGGTACCTAGCAGAGTTGAAACTGAATCAGGCCGGGCGCGGTGGCTCAAGCCTGTAATCCCAGCACTTTGGGAGGCCGAGACGGGCGGATCACGAGGTCAGGAGATCGAGACCATCCTGGCTAACCCGGTGAAACCCCGTCTCTACTAAAAAGTACAAAAAACTAGCCGGGTGAGGTGGCGGGCACCTGTAGTCCCAGCTACTCGGGAGGCTGAGGCAGGAGAAAGAATTGCTTGAACCCGGGAGGTGGAGTGAGCCGAGATCACCCCACTGCACTCAAGCCTGGGTGACAGAGCAAGACTTGGTCTCGGGGAAAAAAAAAAAAAAAAAAAAGAAACTGAATCAAATATCTTACATATATGCTAACAGATAACAGTTATTCCAATAGTATAAAGAGAAAATATTAACAAACTCACTCATAGAAAATATGGTGTTGTGCAGATATGATCATGAGATTTAACAACATGAAAGCTGAAAAAGGAAAAAAAAAATGCATAGTACCCTTTTTAGGTGAAGTCATTTTTGAAAAGAGAGACCTACTCTGATTTAATAATTCAAAGCCTGAATCCATGAATAGAACTTATCAGTGAGTAGCAAATCCATCTTTATATTAGGGGACAAAGTTCACAGCAAATGTCTCCGGAATGACTGTAGCCTACTACCAAACACAAACATTAGTGGAAATCAGATGACTCAGTAAGTTAGCCTAGTCCATTCTAAGATAGGTGATGTCAACATGGTACAGCTAGGAATGGTTTAAAAATACAGTACATATCTAGGAGGAATAATTATAGGCTAAGAGTTCTGAAAAAGGAAAGAAAGGAAAAAGAAAAAAATCAGTAAGGTTGATTATGTGCACTAACCTTAAACTAATTTAATGTTAATAAAATTCTTAATGAAAAGGCATAATGTTGAGTAGGTTTTCCTCTTTAATATACTTAGAAGTTATAACATCTGGAAAAAACCATGAGATTAAAATGTTTCCAGTCTTCCCATTGCTCTAGAACAGGGCAAGTTTTCTTGAGTTGTAACCACTTGATTAGTGGAATGTGAAAAATGGAAATCATTGTTAATAATTTATGTGGATAACCCTGAAGAAATAGGCTTTAATCTCAGGGGGACTCTTAAAACTTTTCTTTCTGGCAATTGTCACTTTACTAGAAACACAGACGTTAAATAAATCAATGTACCAATAAATAGTAAATATTCATTAATTCATTACTTATACTGTAACTATTTATAAAAATGACCTTGGATTGGCTCCTGATAAAAAATAATGGCAACAAAATAAGTAAAAAGTGACCTATATTGAAGTGGGACATGTGGTTAACCAGAAAAACTAAGGATAGTTAGAAAATGCTGAGGTTTCTGGCAGCCAAGTGAGTGAATAAATCATATCAGTTTGTCAGGATTAGCAATGTTACATACCTATTAAACATTTTGGCAAAAGAAGAAAAAATCAAATTATTTGGGCCCAAGTCATGCTATAAAGTGGGTTATTCTGGCGGTACAGGAAGAGTTTCTCATGTCCTTTTATCTAAAGGCATATATTCATAAGACTCAGGTAGATATTTATATTTATATTTGCTGGATATGAACATATAGGCTGTGTTCTAATTTTATAACTCATCTTTTCCTGTTTTCCACTTTCCAACTTTAAGAGAGGATGAATCAGAAACCAGAATAATATTTACAAGTCAATCGGTCTCAAATAGTCTAGCCTTTGGCTGTGGGTAAATTCTCCCCAGCAAGTAACTATGTCTAGTCACTTCCAACATTCAGATCTGTTGGAAGGCATAAATGTTTTCTTTAGGTAAATGAATTTCTAATACAGGGTCTTCACATTCCATAGGTCTGACCAGATCTGCTTGACAAGACTGTAGCTGATAATATGTGGCAAAGGCAACACTGCCCAATGCTAGCCAGAAATGGAGAAAACAAACAAGAAAGGTGAGCCAATGTGTCATCGTCATAGCAGCATACTGAAGGACAAGGACAAGAGTAAATGTTCACACTTGTTTCAAAAGAATTCCCAATGAGCTATCTAAATTACTTGTTTTGCTGGATGTTACTTGACCAAAGATTGCATAAATGAGCTGTCACGACTGGGACCTGATATTTGTTGCAACAAGATTTAGCCTGTAGAGGGTTGTGAAATCTGAACCTATTCTAGAAATTATACGGCTGGGCACGGTGGTTCATGCCTGAAATCCCAGCACTTTGGGAGGCCAAGGAGGGCAGATCACGAGGTCAGGAGATCGAGACCATCCTGGCTAACACAGTGAAACCCCATCTCTACTAAAAATACAAAAAATTAGCCAGGCGTGGTGGCATGCACCTGTGGTCCCAGCTACTTGGGAGGCTGAGGCAAGAGAATGGCATGAACCTGTAAGGCAGAGGTTGCAGTGAGCCAAGATCACACTATTGCACTCCAGCCTGGGCAAGAGGGTGAGATTTGGTCTCAAAAAAAAAAAAAGAAAAAGAAAAAGAAAAAAGAAAAAAAGAAATTATATTTGGCTCCTCGAGTAATTTCATGAGACTCTTGTGTGAGCCAGACTTGGCATTAAATGATAGGGTGGGTTCTGGAATGTGGCCAGGGCACTAGCATGAAAAGGATCTTTATTCCAATGAAAGCTACTACACTAGGCATGTATGGAGGAGTAGCAACAGTAAAACCCCCCAGGCACCTCCCTCACTCTACAATAAATTTAAAAGAGGCAATCTAAATGCAGAAGTTGCCACAGCCCATGCCAGGAAGTTGATGTTATAAATTCTATCTTAATTATTAACATTAGGCATGGCAATATTAGCAATAAGAGTAGCTGACATTCACTAAGCACTTGTTGTATACCAGGTATTGTGCTAGGCCTTCTACATAGATTACCTCATTTAATTCTCACCACAAATGAAACAGGGACATACTACTTTTATCCCTATTTGTGATACACAGCGCTGAGAGCTTTAATGCCATACCCTTCATTTATCCACACCCTTTACTGTGTGACTTTGCGGATCCTCTCAATAAAAATGCAGAGTTACAGGTGGTTTATACTTGTAATCCCAACACTTTGGAAAGCCAAGGCAGGCAGATCGCTTAAGCTCACGAGTCCAAGACCAGCCTGGACAACATGGCAAAACCCCGTCTCTACAAAAAAGACAAAAATTAGCCGGGCATCATGGCGCACACCTGTAGTCCCAGCTACTCGGGAGGCTAAAGTGGGAAGATGGCTTGAGTCTGGGAGGCGGAGCCTGCAGTGAGCAGAGATCGCACCACTGCACTGCAACCTGGGTGACAGAGCCAGACCTTGTCTCCAAAAGGAAAAAAAAAAAAAAATGCAGACCCTGTTTCCCTAGTCTGTAAATCTGGGCCAGCCTTGTGACTTGCTTTGGCCAACAAAATGCGGATATTACATTATGCCTGTTCTGAGCCTAGGTCTCAAGAGACCTCACATGTTTCTACTTGCTCACTTGAACTTCTGCCATCACCATGAGAACATGCATAGGCTAGCCGGCTGAAGGAAGTAAGACACATGAAGCAGAGCCGAGTCATTCCAATCACCTCTGCCAAAGCCAACCTTGATCAGCCAACCCCCAGAAATTCAAGCCAGCCTGGCCAAAATCAGCAGAGCTGCATGGGGGCCGCCACTGACTCCAGATGCATCAGCAGTAACTGCTTATTGTCAGATGCCAGTGAGGCTTTGTGATTGATTGTTACACAGCACTACCATAGCAACAGAAACTCTTGCATCATTTATAAACAGGAAAACAAGCTCAAAGAAGTTAACTGATTTACCCATGTTGGTAAGAGCAGAGCTGGGCTATGAGCTATCAATGCAACTTTGCAGAAAACCAGACATAATTTCCTTATCAGGTCAATATTTTATAAATATATTAAAAAGCCCTTAAAAAAACCAAATCATCATGGTTTGCCTTAATTTGGACAGGTCTTCAGCAACGTTTCTCTGGAAAGTGATCTTTATAATAATAACCAACACCACTTACTAGACAAACAGAAACAGGGGTATTTGGTAGCCAAAGAGAATATCCTTTCTTTCACAGTTTGTGATGAAGGGACCATTGTCTTTATCTGTACAATGGCCTTACTGAGAACAACCCTTGTGAGCAGGTGAATTCGCAAGGAACGAAAACCCTTCAGTATAAGGGCAATGCTATAATGCATGACACTGACTTTCATGTGACTTCTGCCATCAACGTTATAGTTACATCTCATTTACTCAACCACTGAGAGAAACAGTGAGCGAGGGAATTGGAGAACTTAAAGAATATTAATGGCAGTACATCAATTCAATTATCTTAGCTCACTAATGAGGTGAACTTCTAGTGTATTGAGGTTGCAAGTTCAAACTCTGCCACTGCAATTGGACCCACGTGGGTATTTAACTCTTCGACACCAGATGTAGCAGTATGGGGTGGGAGGAGAATTCTTTCTTTAGGATAAGAATTACTACTGGAATTGCTCAGGCAGAGAGCAGCTCAGAAAAAATGGAAGATATTGTAGGTCATCCATGGCATTACTTGGGAACATGAACAATGTCTTTAAAGAGAAATAGAATAGCCGGCTAGAGTGCAGGAGAAATTAGTGAATTGTTTTACATAGGGAGTCAAGTTTTAGTTCTTCACTTAATAAAGTCTAAATCTGAAGTGTAATAGATTTGCTCTGCTTTAACTAGATTAACCTTCTGCATATAGAATGTTTTAACATATGATAGGAGATCAGTGACTTTAGCTTTGATCTGAGAGCTGACAAAGACTCTCTCCTTGACCAAAGTTTAGTCAGGCTCCTCTGAGCCCTCTTCTCAAGTATGTCTTGCCCTTACCCTCCTCTCAGCCTCCCACCCCCATCCTATCCTTGTCAAGCCTGCCTAGTCCAGTTGTAGCAAGAATCCTGCTAAGTCACTTTAGAAAGAATCCCCATCCTGATCACCTTGGCCTGCCTTCCACAAGAATCCTGTTAAGTTGGTTTAGCAAGAATTTCCCTTCTCCTGATGTCTCCTCTCCATAATTTTCCATCCACTGACCCCCTCATTCTCCTCACTGGCTATAAATCTCCAGCTGTCTTTGCTGTATTTAGAGTTGAGCCTAACCTTTCTCCCCTGTTGCAATAGACTTGACACCTCGTGCAATAGTCCTGAATAGTCTTCATTACTATTTTAACAAGTGTCAAAATAATTATTTTCTTCAACTGGGTTTACTCTATAACAAAAATGCAGAAAATCTGAGGGAGCAGCAAAAAATACCTACTGGCGGAGATGAGATATATGAATAAAGGTAAGTAGTCCAGGGACACAGTGTCTACAATGAAACAAACCAAGACATGGTTTATACAGAAGAACTTAGCCCAGCCAAAATGTTCACATGGGAACTTCAACTTTACTGAATTTTCTAGAAACTAGAGATAAAGCAACAAGGCCTTTTTTCCCATCAATGCAATAGAAAAATTTTTCTTTGATGTATGTATTCACATTTCTGCCTTAGTAGAGAATGGTAAACATTTTTTTAAACTTTGATAATAAATCTTATAGAGCCTTTGGGTTACCACTGCAAACATCAGGGATCACTCCTTAGAATGATGTATGTACAAAATATGAGAAATTGAGCTCAGTGTGTAGACTGAGCCAAAGATATAGCTGCAAAGTTGTTCTTAGATTAAATCAATAGTAGCTTGCTTCTTATCATTTCCGTCTTTCTCCTGAGAGTTTTATGAACACAAAAACATGATGTCAACTGGTTGGATTTGAATTAGGTTTCCACTATATTTATATTTAAAATATTGAAATACTAGAAGCCAAACCTATTCCAACTGTTTCCTACCTGTGAAATGTTAAAAAAAATATGAAATGTGTGCCTTTTTAAGATCTTAATATTAGAATAAGTAATTTGCTAACAAGGGTAATTATAAGATAAGCCATTAAGAAGGTTCTGATCTCCTCATATTCATAAAATTGGCAAAGATTCAAGTGTCTTCAGAGAGAAGCAAGGAAATGGAACACTGGTTTCCATGTAGATTGTCTGGGCTTGAACCCCACCAAGGCCATTTTCAAGCTGTATGACTCCAGAGAATTTACTTCAACTCTCTGAGCCTGTTTCCTCATCTGGAAAATTAGGGCACTAATAGCAGTAACAGAGTCATTGCGAGGATAAGTGAGTTTGCACACTGAAAGCACTTAGAAGAATACCAGATACCTAATTAAACCTCAGTGAAAGCTAACTGCTACTATTATTATAATCACCACATTTTAAAACCAATATATCCTGACCATCACAGTCACAACTAGGCCCATGGTGACAATCCCTTCATTCCCTGGCCTTCGTTGGAATCTTCACCTGCCCTACATGGACATGAGTATCTATCTGGGGCACTTACTTCTACATTACAGATATGAATAATCATCATCATCATCATCATCAAACAAGGCCAGGTGCAGTGGCTCATGTCTGTAATCCCAGCACTTTGGGAGGCTGAGGCAGGCAGATCACTTAAAGTCAGGAGTTCAAGACCAGCTTGGCCAACATGAGGAAACCCCATCTCTACCAAAAAAAAAAAGAATACAAAAATTAGCTGGACGTGGTGGTGCACACCTGTAATCCCAGCTACTCAGGAGGCTGAGGCACAAGAATGGCTTGAACTCAGGAGGCAGAGGTTGCAGTGAGCCAAGATCATACCACTGCACTTCAGCCTGGTTGATGGAGCAAGACTCTGTCTCAAAAAAAAAAAAAAAAAAAAAAAAAGGAAAGAAAAAGGAAAAGACAAGAGTATTAAAAAATAAAAATAAATAAAAGAGAAAATTAGCAATTGATAACTTTAGACATCCTTCCTGAACACAATTAATCCTCTCTCCTGCCATTTAGGTCATGAGCATATGGATCAGGGCTTGTCGTAGTGGAACGAGAGCATCTTCTCTAGTTACGGTGATGATACGTCATCAGTTCTCTGAAGGAGTCCCACTTTCATGTAACTTTCCACAAAAGTAGTATTAAATGCTTAGCTAGTGGAATATGTTTTAAAATTATAAATAATCTTCATCTAAATAAGAAAAAATTAAAGAAGTCCTCTGATGGACAAAGTTATGATCTTTAGTTCTGGAGAATGGGGGAAGAAGGGGAGGTAAGGAGGGAGAAAATGTTAATATAAAAGTCAATGGAGGCCAGGCACAGTGGCTCACACCTGTAATCCCAACACTTTGGGAGGCCCAGGCAGATGGATCACGAGGTCAGGAGTTTGAGACCAGCCTGGCCAGCGTGGTGAAACCCCATCTCTACTAAAAATAGAAAAAATTAGCTGGGTGTGGTGACACGTGCCTGTAATCCCAGCTACTTGGGAGGCTGAGGCAAAAGAAATGCTTGAACCCGGGAGGCAGAGGTTGCAGTGAGCCGAGATTGCACCACTGCACTCCAGACTGGGCGACAGAGCGAGACTCCATCTCAGGGGGGGGAAAAAGTCAATGGCAATGGTATCCGCAGGACATATTTAACTTGACCCCCAGAATACTGACCAAGATTTAAAATATGAGAGATTTCACATAAAAATCCAGATATTTGACTTCTCTCAGAAAACAAACCAGAAACCTGTCTAGCCCCCAAAGCCCTGCATTTCTGCATGAAAATAGTTGACTGGAAACAAGTCGTGGCTGAATCTTGCATAGCACATTCACCACCCCCACAAGCGAGCTTCACTACTATTGCGTCCCAGACACCAAGGTCAATGGCAATTACCATTTATTATTGCACTTGCCCTGGCTTTTGCCTACACCCAGTCAGCATTATTCATGCATGTTATTTAATGTTACTCATTGACCATGCGGGTATTTGAGCTTGGAACCCCTGGCTTCGGCTTGATGGATTCCTTTGTACCTCCAAGGCACTGAACATCCTAATTTGCAGACTACAGTTCATGCAGTCCCTGAGCCAATGAGAACTATGCCTTTATTTGTTTCTGCTTCTAAGCTGGTATTCCAGAAAACCTGAAATATCTTCACCAACTAGCACCTTGACTCTAATTCCCATTCCTGTTCCCAGACCATGAATCCTAGTGTTGCTTGAGTGAGTCCTGCCTCTCTGATATTAGAGCCCCTCTTGAAACAGTTGGCCAGGGACCAAAAAGCGCCACCCTCCCAGTCCCGGCTACTAGGACCCTCTCACCTAGGGACTGAATCCTGCCATGCTGAGCTCAAGGGATCCTTCTTATGTAGACCCGCAATGTTTAATATGGGAGTCACTTAGCAACACTGAAATGTGGCTAGTCCCAAATGAGATATGCTATAAGTATAAAATACACATGGAGTTTAAAAGACAGTATGAAATAAGGCCCATAAACTATTACATGAGTAATTTCATTTTTTTGAGAAAGGGTCTCACTCTGTCACCCGGACTGGAGTGCAGTGGCATAATTTTGGCTCACTGCAGCCTCAACCTCCCAGGCTCAAATGATTCTCCCACCTCAGCCTCCTGAGGAGCTGGGACTACAGGCGTGTGTAATCTTGCCTGGCTATTTTTTTTTTTTTAATTATTTTTTGTAGAGACGGGCTCTCACTCTGTTGCCTAGGTTGGTCTCGAACTCCTGGCCTCAAGTGATCCTCCCACCTCAACCTCCCAAAGTACTAGGATTACAGGTGCGAGCCACCATGCCTGGCCTATTATTAATTTTATATTAATTATGTGTTGAAATGACAATATTTTAGATAAACTGGATTAAACAAAATATATTATTAAAATTAATTTCACTTGTGTTCTTTCACTTTTTTATTGTGGCTACTAGAAAATTTAAAATTACCTATGTGGGCTGGGTGTGGTGACTCACGCCTATAATCTCAGCATTTTGGGAGGCTTAGGCGGGCGGCTCACTTGAGGTCAGGAGTTTGAGACCAGCCTGGCCAACATGGTGAAACCCAACCTCTACCAAAAATACAGAAATTAGCCAGGCATGTTGACAGGTGTCTGTAATCCCAGCTACTCAGGAGGCTGAGGCAGGAGCATCCCTTAAACCCAGGAGGCAGAGGTGGCAGTGAGCCGAGATCATGCCACTGCACTCCAGCCTGGTCAACAGAGTGAGACCCTACCTCAAAAAAAACAAGTGTGGCTCATATTCTACTTCAATTGGATAGTGCTATTTTGGACTGCAAAGACAAAGCAACATTTGCAGCCAATCCCACATGAGTTAATGCTCTGTCCCACTAGCTGGATGGCAAGGGAATGTACTATATAACCTCTTTTGGTGGCTTTCTGTTGAAGGACTCTCCTTTTCTACATGCTATTCTTCTCATTTCTAATTACATTTGCTAAATTCCCATGGTTACGTGTGTGAATGAGTATGAGAGTGTTGGTGTATCAGTGTGTCCAAATGCACACTTGGATGTGGGAAGTCTTAACGAAACAGTAATGTAGAATTATGTGTTTTCCCCAGTGAAAAAGAGGAGAACCCTGATAGGTAGGAAACCTCAATGTGAACTGCTATCTCCTACTCACTCTCTAGAACAAAGGGTGCCAACCACAGGCAGTTGGGCCAACTCTGTCATCAAGAGGTTCTAGAAACAGAGATACGGAGGAGAAGTGGGGCGGGAGCCTCTTAGTAAAACCCAGGTATCAGTTTTCAAAAGATAACTACATAGTTGGTGGGGAACTAAGCCTGGAGGTCCTAAGGCAGGGTTTTTCACAGTCCATTTAAACCAATCTGAATTACAGAAACTTTCAATGATCTGAAAATTAAAGCAGTTACCTGCACTAATGCAACCAGATTTGGTAAATTAAGTATTGCTATTCACGTCAACTGGCCTGGCCTGCTCTTGTGAGTCACCAGGGCTTTTTTTTTTTCTTTTTTGGTGCTGTTTACAAACAAATGAATCATGAGAAGACCTTGCTGCTCCAAGTGTGGTCCGTGACCAGCAGCAGCAGTTGCACCTGGAACCTTGTTAGGCAAATTCTTGGGTCCTACCCCAAATAAAAACTTTAAAAACAAAACAAAACAAACCTTGTTAAAATGCAATGAGAATCTGCATTTTAACAAGCAGATGCTTATGTGATTTGTGTACACATGTAAATTTGAGACATACCTGAAGTTTAAGCTTCTGACTGTATTCATTTGCTTAACAGACTTTTTTGGTAAATAAACAATGGCAGACTTCCATCTGAGTTAGGGTCTTTGGAATTTGCCCCTTTGGGGATCTTTCTGTTTTTCTTTTTCTTTAGACTGTAGCTAATAATACTGAATGTTTTTCAAGTAAATCAGTGGTTCCAGGTGGTTCTTGGATAGAAGCCCTGTAAAAAAAAAAGGCTATAAAAGGCCAGATCATTCTCTTGTAAGTTTCCAACTGAAGTATTCCCTGAGGCAAACAGCTTCAGCACAAGGGACGAAAATAATTTTACATTAAAGAGATGAGTATCTGCCTAACTACCACACTACCCCCATGTACATCAAAATACATCAAAATCAGGGGGGAGATTGCCAAAATCAACTTTATTTTAGAATGTCACACCCTGACACAAGGAAAAGGGACTTTCACACCAAAACTGAGGAAAACAAGTTTAATCCACATACTTTTCATATTAGTTAAAATTCTTCTACTGCCAAAAACCCTCCTGCTATAATTTTTTAAATCTTTCTTTATCCTTTGTTTTTACAGCCTTCCCAGAGCTTATAATATTACCACTGTGATTATCTGATAAGATCTCAAACTATTTACTCTGACCAAGGAGCAAAAGAAAACATGCAATGAGAATATCGAGTATTTTGAAATAAGCCATTAATTCTTCAGTGGGATTGTTTGCAAGAGAACTTTCAGGTTCAAACATAAAGTCTCCTACTTAGACAGCAAAAACAAGTTAACATAGGCCAATTTGTTCCCAGACCAAACTGAGAGTCAGGCTGGTATTTCTCACAGCCCAATAATGAGATGCAAATGAACTGGGGAAGAAGAGAGTTTTATTTTCTGCCACTGGTTACAGGAAGAAAGCCTGGAAATTATCACCAGACCAACTCAAAATTACAAAGTTTTCTAGAGCTCATATACCTTCTAAACTATATGTCTACGTGTAAGTGTGCATTTGTCGAAAGACATAAGTGATAAACTTCTTTTAATCTATAACTAGGTCCGAGTCTTGAAGACCTTCTTCTGGAGCCTCAGTACGTTTACTTAATCTAAACGGATCTAGGTGCTGGGGTGATTACCCTTATCTTGTCTCCTACTAATCATAAAGGTTTGGGGAGTTCCTTTAGACGCCAATAAACTTGTTTGTGGAGGCCTGGGGAGTTTCTTCAGACCCCCAATAAAACTTGTTTAATCCTAAAAGGGTCCTGTTAATAATTCATTCATTATCTTGTCACGCTTCAAGGCCCAGGAAAAGCCTAGACAAAACTCTTGGTGGGCTCTTTGTTACATTCCAGCCTTTGTATATGGGCACTGGCTCAATCAGCTTTTAATGTTTAACCTAGCTACTCAGTTCGTGCTGGGACAGTTGTGATGGAGGCCTGTGTTAGTGAGACCTGGCCTGCCACAAATGTACTTAGATATGGTATTGCAAAGCAAACTTCAGTGCATAAAACATAATCATGTATTATGTAGCAATAATGACTATGTACTGACACATAATACCAACCATTTGGTATTATTATGTATCACTACATGACACCAATCATTTGAACAATCATGACATTACAATGCCTTTGCCCTTAAATTCAATGTTTATTGACCAACCTGCACCCAAGCTGCTCATATATTTGTATCTGATTGACTACATGGATTGTTATTAATCATGCCTGGATCTTTTACTTCATGACATTTGTAAAATATAATTCATCAAAAATAAAATGCAGACAAAAAACCTGGCCAAATCCAAATTCCTAATTCAAAATACACCCTCTCAATAGCGAAAAAACAACCTGATTAAAAAATAGGCAAAAGATCTGAATCGACATTTTTCCAGAGAAGACACATAAACAGTCAGCAGGTTTATGAAAAGGTTTTCATCACTAATCATCAGGGAAATGCAAATCAAACCATAATGAAATACCACTTCACTACCTGTTAGGATGGCTCTGATCAAAAATTTAAGAGGTAAGTTTTGGCAAGGTATTTCTGGAAAAAAAGGGAATGCTCATATGCTGTTGGTAAGAATGTAAACTGGTACAGCCATTATGGAAATAGCATGGAAAATCTTCAAAAAATTAAAAATAGGACTACCATTCAATCCAGCCATCCCACTACTGGGTATATATCCAAAGTAAGTAAAATCAGTATATGGAAGAAAGATCTGCACCTTCATGTTCATTGCAGCATTATTCATAACAGCTAAGATATAGAATAAACCTAAACACCCTTCAATGGATAAATACACAATGAAAATGTGATGTATTCACATTTTGTGAATGGAATATTCGGCCACAAAAATGAAGAAACGAAGAAAATCCTGCCTTTTGCAACAACATAGATAAAGCTAGAGGATATTATGCTAAGTGAAATAAGCCAGACACAGAAAGACAAATATTATATGATCTCACTTATATGTAGAATTTTTATAAAAGTTAAAATATAGAAGCAGAGAGTAGAACAGTAGTTGCCAGGGGCTGGTGGCAGGGAAATGGGGAGATATTGATCAAAGGGTACAAAGTTCTACGATGAATAAGTTCTGGGGATCTAAAATATGCCATGGTGACTATAGTTACTAATTATGTATTGTATACTTGAATTTGCTAAGACAGTAAATCTCAAGTGTCCTCACACCCCCTCCCCCCGCCACACACACACACACAATGGTAAATAAGTGTGACAACAGATATGTTCATTTAATTGTGGCAACCATTTCACAATGTATGTCAAATCATCATGTTGTATACTTTGTTTGTGTTTCTTTTGAGACAGAGTCTCGCTCTGTCGCCTGGGCTGAAGGGCAGTGGCACCATCTTGGCTCACTGCAACCTCCGCCTCCTGGGTTCAAGCGATTCTCCTGCCTCAGCCTCCCAAGTAGCTGGGATTACAGGTGCCCGCCACCACGCCCAGATAATTTTTGTATTGTTTTAGTAGAGATGGGGGGTTTTACCATGTTGGCCAGGCAGGCCTCAAACTCCTGACCTCAAGTCATCTGCCCGGCTTGGCCTCCCAAAGTGCTGGGATTACAGGTGTGAGCCACTGCACCCGGCCGTATACTTCGAATATATACAATTGTTATTAGTCAAATGTACCTCAGTAAAGCCGAAAGAAAAAAAACACATCTTTTCCTC
Source organism: Mandrillus leucophaeus (assembly GCF_000951045.1). Classification (NCBI taxonomy): domain Eukaryota; kingdom Metazoa; phylum Chordata; class Mammalia; order Primates; family Cercopithecidae; genus Mandrillus; species Mandrillus leucophaeus. The sequence goes on from NW_012103377.1 coordinate 3,060,013, forward strand.
CAGTGCAGTTGAAACAGATGGGGAAGAACACGTTGCCACAGTGATGAGACCCTCTTTGAATTCATGACCTCGAACCTCACCTACATCTGGACATGCCGCCTTCAAGCAGCTACACTACATTCCCTCAGTTTATTCACTCGCCCAGTCCCCTGGACAACTACACACCTTCTCTCTCCTCTAACCTTCAATACTTGCTAACTCATCCTCACTCTCATTTGATGACCTTTCTTCCTATTTCACTTAGAAGTTGAAAGAATCTGAAGACAATATCCACAGGCCCCTACCCCCTGGAAGGCTGACATTAGGCTGCTGAATATACCCTTTTCAGATCTGGCTAAATTGTCATTATTGTTTGCTAGCTGGGGTGCACCACTTACCATTTCCTTCTTATCTTCCTGGAAGTGCACATCTACAAACATCTTTCCAACAACATAAGGGAGGGCACTTTCAATAAAGTTTACACATTTGTCCCACTGAGGCAGCAAAGTTGTGGTCCCCTGGATTACCTGTGGGAGATAATTGATCCCGATTAAACTTCATTTGGATAAAATCCATGGCTGAAAAAAAATTCAAACAACCTGAAGAAAATAGTCTACAAAACATTGCACACCCTAACCCATATATATGCATCAGATAGTAGAGGCAAAGGTAAAATAGCTGAGGAAAAAAAACTCTGCTTGTCCCCATTATATTTCAAACTAAATGAAAATGTTTTAGGCCGGGCGCAGTGGCTCACATCTGTAATCCCACCACTTTAAGAAGCCCAGGTGGGCAGATCACCTGAGGTCAGGTGTTTGAGACCAGCCTGGTCAACATGGTGAAACCCCGTGCTTACTGAAAATACAAAAATTAGCGAGGCAGGGTGGTGCATGCCTGTAATCCCAGCTACTTGGGAGGCCGAGGTGGGAGAATTGTGTGAACCCAGGAAGCAGAGGTTGCAGTGAGCTGAGATCGGGCCACTGCACTCCAACCTGGGCAACAGAGTGAGACTCTGTCTCAAAAAAAAAAAAAAAAAAGGAAGAAAAGAAAGTGTTTTAACAGTTAAAATAATATATTTATCCTTTCTTCCCAATTTTCCCCATTAACAAAAAATCTGGACAATGGTATCATCACTTTTCTGCAGTCAGCAGGGACATGAGAAGATGCTATCCAAGTGTCCAGATAATATTTAATCTCTACTGAGAACTAAAGTTCCACTAACAAGGTCTAGATTCAGTGGGTGAGCAAAGTTCCTGTCCAGCGAGGGTTTCCTTGCTCCGAGTAGCACTCAACAAGGCAGACCAGGAGAACACGGTCCACCATGAACAACACAGGGAGCATACTTACATTGTGTCACAGCAAAAAACACACTGATAAACAAGCAAAATACAGATGTAAATGCTGTGCCCATCTGTCCCAATTATATCATTACAAGAAAACATTTACAAACAAGTAAGAAGGTTCCCGAGCAGGACCTGGAAGGGTCAGAGGTTTACTCTTGGGGATAAAAGCAGAGAAATAAATATAGTGTAAGTTGCCCTTGGAAGTTGGGGGTACAGGCAGGGAGGAAGGGAGGCCCTGAGAACGGTGGCCAGAAGTGTCCTTTGCACAATGTTAGACCCAGGTTGTTTTGAGGAATGGGATTAAGGCTTAATTTCATCTATTCTTCCTCTGATTTCTGGTAACCTCTCTCAGAGGTAAGGGATGAATCTATTTTTAAAACCTCTAGAGAAAGAGATCCTACAACCTTCTTCGGCAATTCAATATTATATTTAGCACTTCGTGCTCAAGAAACATCCCCTCATACCTAACCTTAAATGTTCACACACTGCTTCTTACACCCCTCTCATTCTCTTCACAGTAGGGGTGGAAAGCAGCTGGGCATCATCTTTTATGTGATTCATAGCAGTTAAAAATACACACACACACACGCACACACAATCTACTTGTTTTGTATCTTAACCCATCAATACGACATATATATAGAAAGAGAGAGTTGTTTTATGCTGTTCTCTGGAAAAAGACTTTTTTTTTTCTTTTTGAGATGGAGTCTTGCTCTGTTGCCCAGGCTGGAGTACAGTGGTGCCATCATCTCAGCTCACTGCAGCCTCCGCCTACTGGATTCAAGCGATTCTCCTGCCTCAGCCTCCCAAGTAGCTGGGACTCCAGGCGTGTGCCACTACACCTGGCTAATTTTTGTATTTTTTGTAGAGATGAGGTTTCACCACCTTGGCCAGGCTGGTCTCAAACTCCTGACCTCAAACAATTTGCCTGCTTCGGCCTCCCAAAGTGCTGGAATTACAGGCGTGAGCCACTGCATGCAGCCCTAAAGTAACTTTATATGCTAGTGACTTTATAGGGTCAAAGCATATCCAAAATAATTGCACTACTCTTCCAGAGTAATGGCCCACTAAGAATTTCTATACTTACAGTTCCTCTAATAACAAAAATGCCTCTTGAATGAAATCATAGCTTACAAGATTCACCATTCACTTCACTTTAAATTGATAGAAAAATAAAAACTGTTTCAAAGATACAAAATCCTTACGGCCTCTAGTGGAAGGAGAATTAGTCAGATACAAGCCTCAAAAACAAAGATGAGAGTACCATGGGTATAAACTGGGAGGCGAGCAAGGGTGGGAGAGAAGCCAAGATTAAAGAGCCAGGTGAGGCCCGACACAGTGGCTCATGCCTTTAATCCCAGCACTTTGGGAGGCCGAGGTGAGAGGATCATTTGAGCTCTGGAATTCAAGACAAGCCTGGGCAACATGGCAAGACCCCATCTTGAATAAAAATAAATAAATAAAGAGCCAGGTGGGCAGGTGGAGGAGGTCTCAGAGAAAACGAAATTAGAGCCTCTTGGACCTAGCAGAGGATAGATGCGAAGATGGAAGGTATAGGCAAAGTTTAAGACAAAATTCCATTTCCAAATTGAAAATGAAATTCTACCATCTAATATCTCTATCATGCACATTTTAAATGTTCAGAATACTGAAAATAAAAGATAGTTACAAATATATCACAATGAAATGTTAAAACTATAATTACAGTGACCCAGTTAAAAACTCTGGGGGAAAATGGGAATCCACTGATAAGACGGGGAAGTTTGAAAACAATGTGTGGCCTCTAGTATTTCTCTAAATATCTTCATAGAACCCATCAAAGTAGAGCTTGAGTGTATCTTATCATATGTAATTTATACCTAAATAAAAATAAATAAGGCACACACACACAAATAGAGCTTGGGCTACAAACGCCCTGTCTAATCCCTGAAGATGATTTTTATTGGATCAGTTAATATATGGACGATTCTAGCATGTAAAGTTATCCAGCGATGTAACATTGCAATCTTCTTAAACTTACCCTTGAGAATTCCAGCCATCTATACTGAAAGCGCCTGCTAAGGTTTGGAATTCTGGAATAAACCATTCTCCACACCAAATAGTTGGCAATGGTCCTGTTAACAGAGAGAGATGCCCATTTATTGTATTTTAGGTCAATATCTGATGCTCTGCAGAACACCTTGAGAAAAACGGTTGGCAAAGCTCCACCGAGGGACCTCTTACTCATACAAAAATGCAGAACTTTCACTTGAGAAATGACATAAGATGATAAATGTCAATAAGCACAACCAAAATTGGCTTGCTTTTCACCACCCAACAGAGATAGATGAAGGAAAGATTCCAGCCCCAGCCCTCAGAGTGAACATTTTGCTTTCACTCTCAGGGTATAAAGTCCGCTGTTACACAGCCTTTCATGTCTGGAAATTGTGAGGACCTTCAAATTACAGCAGATCCTCAAATAGCATCATTTCATTCAACATTCTTTTGTTATATAGTTGATAAGAAAAAAACCCATTCTGGGCCAGGGTCACTGTCTGTGTAGAGTTTGCACAGTCTCTCCAAGTCTGCACAGGTTTTCTCTAGGTACTGTTGTTTCCTCCCACATCTCAAAGATGTGCCTGTTAGGTTAATCGGCGTGTCTACACATTCCCAGTGTGAGCGAGCATGGTGCGTGTGTGACTGCACCCTGCAACAGGATGGCGTCCTAGCCAGGGCTGGTTCCCGCCTGCTGCCCTGAGCTGCCTAGATAGGCTCCAGCACCTGCAACCCTGAACTAGAATAACTGGGTTAATAATCATCTTACTTACTTTTATTCATCTTTCTTAAATGTATGCATGGCTCACATGTATTCAGTGTTCAATATTAGACGTGTTTTGGTCTTTATTTAGAAGTTTGATGATGTTTTTGTGAGCAGGAATATGCCATAGGAACTTAACTCTTGTTTACATCAATTAGCCTATGGTAAAACTGATTTCATTATCTGTCATTTTGCTTAAAGTCACAGTTTCCAAGAACCTATCGATGATGTTAAGTGAGGACTTACTGGATTAGGTGACTTGATACCATGCCTATGTATTCTTTGCCTTTGGAAACTAACAGCTAAATATTGGCTAATACCAATTATCTAATTTTGCACCCTCATTCTATACTTACTAAATATGTGAGTTTGGACAAGTCACTCAAGGTCTGTGATTTTATCTTTCCTTGTCATACAATGAGGATCATCCCCACCTTACAGGGTTGTTGTAGGGTTCAAATAAATAACAAAATGCTTGACAAATATATTTCTGGGGTTTTGTCTTTCACTTCCAAATGTATGAATAAGCTCACGTAATGCCTATAATACATATCTTTAAAAATACGTTACATTTTAAGGGTTGCCTTTTTCTATAAGCAAAAGATGACCTGACCTCATAAGAATGTGTGATCTGAGTTAATTTCTAACCCAATAGTGATGATGGATTTTTAATGATCCATTCCCCTCCCAGCTGTGCCATTACCATGGTGACTAATAACACACATTCCTGAAATGGCTTTCTGGTCAATCATGTGAGAGTAGTATGACATGACGACACTAAAAGCCCATCAAGAACAAACCACACTCTCATTTGTATGACATTCTGACAGTGGACATGCGCTCCTACTAGTAAAATATTTTTCAGCATACATACCCAATACATGGATGTTTAATTTCTACAGAGATATACTAATAGACTAATATATTAGGAATATTTTTAACAAATACAAAAACAGAAATTTCAAAAGATGAGGTAAAATGAAATTAAAAATCTTCAAAAGTCATTAATCCTTCAAACACCATTGGATTAATTCTTCAAGACATAGTGTCCATATAGGATTTGGTTAATACAACAATGACAATGAATATAAATCCACATTTCTTAGAGTCTTCTTGACTATTTCAAAAATTTATGGCATGTCTTTGTCAGATTACTATTGTGCTTGTTCTTGTTAGACCACCATTGTATTTCTCTTGTCATCTGACTAACCAACATGGCGTACCAGCCTGGGAGAAGGGTCACTTCTGCCAATTTCTAGCTGTTCTCTTGTGCTTACATCATCAATAATCATTTCAATTCCTGTTTCTCTGGAAGAATTTTTAAGCCACTTATCTATGCTGTATGTAGTAAACTAGACAAACTAGACAATAAAATTCATAAATCCACAGGTATATGTAAACTGCTCAAGATTTTTTTTTTGAAGATGGAGTCTCGCTCTGTCACCCAGGCTGGAGTGCAATGGTGCGATCTTCACTCACTGCAACCTCTGCCTCCTGGGTTCAAGCAATTCTCCTGCCTCAGCCTCCTGAGTAGCTGGGATTACACGTGCCTGCCACTACGCCTGGCTAATTTCTATATTTTTAGTAGAGAAGGGGTTTCACCATGTTGGTCAGGCTGGTCTCAAACTCCTGACCTCAGGGGATCCTCCCACCTCAGCCTTCCAAAGTGCTGGGATTACAGGCATGAGCCACCACGCCAGCTGAGATTATTTTTAATATACTGAACGAAAACAAGCCAGTGAGGGTGACAGTGGCCCTCTCACATGTTCCATGCAGATCAAATGAAGGGGCCATAGCCATCAATATAGAACTCAATAAAGCATAATTATTTTTCTTAAAAAGTTTTTTTATTTCAATAGCTTTTGGGGATGTAAGTGGTTTTTGGTTATATAGATAAATTGTATAGTGGTGGGCCAGGCGCGGTGGCTCAAGCCTGTAATCCCAGCACTTTGGGAGGCCGAGACGGGCGGATCACGAGGTCAGAAGATCGAGACCATCCTGGCTAACATGGTGAAACCCTGTCTCTACTAAAATATACAAAAAACTAGCCAGGCGAGGTGGCGGGCGCCTGTAGTCCCAGCTACTCGGGAGGCTGAGGGAGGAGAATGGTGTAAACCCAGGAGGCGGAGCTTGCAGTGAGCCGAGGTCCGGCCACTGCACTCTAGCCTGGGCAACAGAGCAAGACTCCGTCTCAAAAAAAAAAAAAAAATTGTATGATGGTGAAGTCTGAGATGTTATAGTGCACCCATCACCCAAGTAATGTACACTGGATCCAATCTGTAGTTTTTTTTATCCCTCATCCCCTTCCTACCCTCCCTGCTTCTGAGTCTCCAAAGTCCATTATATTACTCTGTATAAAGCTTAATTATTTTTAAATTTAAATAAAGATATAGAAGTTCTAAAATGTTCTTCTCAGACCCAATGGATCTTGTTAGGGTATGCACATTCCCCTAAGATACCACTGCCCTAATCAGCAAAGTCTGGCTCTTGTCCATCTCTGTTGAGGCCACTAAGTGGTTTGGGGTCATTCCTTTGGCTCTTTTGCATTCACATCTCCACTCCTTAATAGGATAAGAAGTGCTCACTGAGCACTTATTGTTGGCCAAGTATTGTGCCAGATGCCATGAGGAACGTAAAGAAATAAGAACCCAGCACCTACAGTTAGAGAACTCAAAGTCCAGCTCAGAACACAGGACTTCAGACTTCAGCTTGTTCATGTAATTGGGTTGTTTCATTGAAGGGACGCACTGTAAGTATATAAGGGATCTTTCTTTCATTCACTCAATCAACACATCCTGAGCGCCCACACATATACTAACAGTTCTACGTGCTGGGGAGACGGATAGTCCCTGATTTCCTGATGCTTTTAGTTGAACAGGGGAGATGAGACAAGTGCATAAATGATGATTTGGTAGACTCTAGCACCGAAAAGTGCATGCCAGACACTTCACTGTAAGGATAGTACATCTCAAACTGAGGGCTAAGGGAAGGCTTCATGAGAGGAGCATGCCAAAAGGTTAAAAGGCTTTGGTGTTGCAAACAGGAACGTGAACTCTGGACCGGCTAAATAATGGTCGAATCGGCTGATGTGTTGGAGAGGATGGTGAACAGGATCATCACTCAAGGAAGTGGGCAGAAAGGCCAGCCACACTGGGGAGATGCAGACAGCAACCAGGGCATAGTCTCTAGCACATTCATGGGCCAATCCTGGTCTTAGTGCAAGGACTTTATGTTCTTTGTCTCTAAAATACCTCTTGCCCGGCGTGTGAACCATGCTGGATTAGGTGGAGATGAGAAGGAGGTCAACAGCCAGCAGATGTCCTTTCATCAGTTCAAAAGATATTCCCTCAAAGGAGTGGTGATGAGCCAGAATAACTGGGGAAGTTGTTAGGGGGCCCGATGGTGGCAGTGGAAGAGGCAGTATGGCAAAGTATACTGGGGTTTGAGAAGTAGGGGCCCTTCCAGCTCCCCTGAAATCATCTCATTTAGGCATCTCACGTTAACTATGATCCTCACAGTGCTGCTGTAAGAGAGATGTGATTATACCCATTTTACATATGAGGAAACTTCAGGCTTAGAACCATTAAGTAAACTCACAATCACATATTCGGTGAGTCTCAAACTAGAATCACCTGGGGAAGTTGTTAAAAGTCCACATGCCTAGGCCACCCCAGGCCAATTAGGTCACCATCTCTGAAGTGGTACCCAACATAAATATTGCTTATAAATCTCCTCAGCTAAGTCCAATGTGAGGCCAAGTTGAAGAATCACTGTAATAAACAATGGAGGCCAGACCAGACCCAGGTGTGTCAACTCTAAAGCCTGCATATGCTTTTCGTTATGCCACACAGTGATGAATTAAAGCCTCTTTTTTTTTTTTTTTTTTTGAGACAGAGTTTCACTCACTCCTGTCACCCAGGCTGGAGTGCAATGGCACTATCTAAGCTCACTGCAGCCTCGACCTCCTGGGCTCAAGGGAACCTCCTGCCTCAGCCTCTCAAGTAGTTGGGACTACAGGCACGTGCCACTGTGCTTAGCATATTTTTTTGTATTTTTGGTAGAGACAGGGTTTCACCATTTTGCCAGGCTGTTCTCAAACTCCTGGACTCAAGTGATCCACCCAATTCGGCCTCCCAAGTTTCTGGGATTACAGGCGTGAACCACGATGCCTAGCCAAGTCTCTAATTCAGCTAAGATTTCCTGGCCAATCACAGAGACCCCAAAACACTCCAACAAAGATGCTTCACAGAAATCTAAGGGCATAAAAATTATGAGGACTTCCCGGACAAGGCATTACAAAGGGTGATAGCATAACAACCAGACCTCTGCAAGCTGGAAGCTGGAATGCTGAGAAGTTCACACAGCGAGACAATGGCACTGATGAGTTTCTTCAGTGTGTTATAAATACACTGACAGAATGCTATGGAGCACAGCTTTGGAGTGCTAATATTACCACGCCAGGAACAGATATAACCATAATGACTGAATCACTGTCACCTAATGCTCAGATACATCAAAAAGCAAAAATCAGACTCAGCAACGGTCCTTGAAAATAACACATAACATCCTTTTTTTCCAGAAAACACATTTTCAGCCATATGGTAATTTCCCCAAGTGGCAATAAATAAAATAGAGAAAGGCCAAGTGTCTCAGAAGAGAATCCACCACAAAGAGAGCAACGTGAAATCATTTCCTAAAGCCTCTGACTTGGAAGATGTTTTTAATTTTTAGATTTGGGATGCTCCATTGGTAAGTATAATGCAAATATTCCAAAATCTGAATAAATCCAAAATCAGAAACCCTTCCGATCCCAGGTATTCTGGATAAGGGATACGCAACCTGTGGAGGCAGCTTACATTTGTATTACATTTCAGAGATCACAAAATACCTTCTTTGATTTTTATAACAGTGCTGTGAAGTGATTATTATTATTATCCTTATTTTCAGATGAAGAAAACAAAGGTAAGAGGTCAAGGTACTTCCAAGAATGTAACAAATCTAGGACCAACATCTGGGTTTTCAGATTCCAGAGCTTGCATTTGCTCCTCTCGGTCATACTATCTGAAGTGAGCCACAGAGGTTCTTCTTAAAGGTTCTCAAAGCCAGAGATCTTCCTAAATCCTACAGGCTGCCCAGAGGCAAATGTAAGGCAGTGATTCTGAAAGTGTGTCCCTGAGCCAGCAGCTTCAGCATCATCTGAGAACTTGTTAGAAACTTCCGAGGCCTTACCCCCAGACCTGCTGAATGAGAATCCGTGGGGCGGGGGCCAGCACACTGTATTTCAGCAAGCCCTCCAGGGGATTCTGGTCCGTGTCAGTTTTGAAAACAGCTGGTCTAGGAAAACTCCATCTCCTCATCATTCTGCACATACAGCTCAACTAGGACTTCCTAAATCCCACATCAGTGCTTCTTAAACTTGAATGTATATATGAGTCCCCTGGGGATCTTACTCAATTTCAGCCTCTGATTCAGTAGGTCTGGGGCAGAGCCTGATAGGCATTTCTGACAAACTCCCCAGTGATGTCTCTACTGCTCATCATAGGCCATTCTTTGACTAGCAAGACCCTAGATCACTCTCAGAAGAGCTGGCCCCCGGGAGAGGTCCACATAACAGCACATTTTCCAGGTCATCCTTTGGAAACATGCAACAAGAATCATCTTACTTTAATGTACATTGTACTTGCTTTATATGAAAAGAAACTTAAAGACAGGAATACTTACAGAGCCCTTGACAAAACTCCAAGGGTTTGCTCTAGGCCAGTCTGCTACAAAACAAAACAACAACAACAACAAAAACAACAAAAGAAAACAGTCCTTGTGCAGATGATCTCCATGGGGCCAGGCCTGGCCTAGAAGAGGAAACCACAGCAACTCCTCCTGATGCCAACCTTCCTTGGCCTCTCCTCTTCCCACTCTTACCCCTCAGATAAAAGTAGATGGGAAGTGTCTGAGGCAGCCTCAAGTCAGGAGTGAGGAGGAGAACTGAGGGGGGACAGAAAGGGAGGGAAGTCTATAGAGCTCCTCACCCAGTGACGTGCTAGTAAATGTTACCAACTGCCTTGTCGAGGAAAAAAAAAAATGATTTGTTACATTTGCCAATTTCCATGGTGTCAAAATCCCCCATGGTTGAATTCAAACTATCAACATGAGATCACTGAACATGTAGTTAGGAAGAGATGCACATAACATGAGAGATCATCACTACCTCCTTACCCCCTTTCCACCTTAAACACCAGCTCTTGTTCCCCACAGGCAGCCTCCAGCTCATTCCTCCAAGGGTCTCTCCCTGGCCACCTACTCCCCTGGACTGCAAGGTTTGGCACCACCACCACTGATGTGGTTTGGCACCACCACCACTGGAGGATCTCATTGCTCTAATTCTGTACCATGCACCACCTACCAAAGAGTCAGTGCCACTGTCCCCACAGCCACTCAGTCAGAGAGAGAGGCCTAATCCCCTAGACTGGCAGTGGGAGTGATATAAGAAGGGAGAAGCAGCAATTGAGAAATAAACAGCTGAAAGAAAAAAAACAAACAATCCCATCAAAAAGTGGGCAAAAGACATGAATAGACAATTCTCAAAAGAAGATATACAAATGGCCAACAAACATATGAAACAATGCTCAACATCATGAATTATCAGGGAAGTGCCAAACCACAATGAGATACCACCTCACTCCTGTGAGAATGGCCATCATCAAAAATAAAAAAATAACAGATACTGGCATGGATGCGGTGAAAAGGGAACACTTTTACACTGCTGGTGGGAATGTAAACTAGTACAACCACTATGGAAAACAGTATGGAGATTCCTTAAAGAACTAAATAGAACTACCGTTTGATCCAGCAATCCCACCACTGGTTATCTACCCAGAGGAAAAGAAGTCATTATACGAAAAAGATACTAGCTCATGCATGTTTATAGCAGCACAATTCACAATCGTAAAAATATGGAACATACATAAATGCCCATCAATCAACAAACGGATAAAGAAAATGTGGTATATATACACCAGGGAATACTACTCAGCCATAAACGGGAAGGAAATAATGGCATTTGCAGCAACCTGGATAGAGCTGAAGATGATTATTCTAAGTGAAGTAACTCAGGAATGGAAAAATATATAACGTATGTTCTCACTTTCAAGCAGGAGGTAAGCTATGAGAATGCAAAGGCATAAGAACGATATAATGGACTTTGGGGACTCAGGGGGAGGGTGGTGAGCAATAAAAGACTACGCATTGGGTACCATGTACACTGCTCAGGTGATGGGTACACCAAAACCTCAGAAATCACCACTAAAGAATTCTTCCATGCAACTAAACACCACCTGTTCCCCCAAAATTATTGAAATAAAAATAAAAATTAAAAAATAAGACATGAACAGCTGACACCAACACAAGATGGCTTTGAACCCCTGAAAATTGCAGGAGAATTGCCAAAGCTAGCAACATCTAACTATCTGAGGGTACAACACGCTAGTATCTCCAAAATGAGCAGTGAAGCATCTGAAAAGTGTCTCTTTTCACACCAAGACATTTATGGAAAAAAAGAGATAAGACATAGAAATGAGGGTGACCCCATTTAGAATCTCAGCTGTTTCCTCTTAGAGGTGTGATCTTGGCCAAGTCACTTAACCAAAGCTTCCTCATCTGTAAAGTGGGAACAACACATAGAATTGTAAAAATCAAAGATGTTAACCATAATGGTTACCTGTATATGATTTTCATAGGCAGATTCTCAAAAACAGAGGCACAGCAGAGATGCCCAATGTGAGAAGGCTTGGCTGGCTTTTTCTTCAATGGTGCCTCCAGGGGAAAGGTAGGAGGTGGGAGGATCCTCATAACATTCATCTGATGCCTTTCCTCTACATATCCTGAGCCCAAGCTGGCCCCTCAGCTCTCTAGCCCCCTGCCTTGCAGGTGACACCCAAGTTTACACTAATTCCACCACTCAAGATGCTTACCATCCCCTTTTCTCCATTCTCCCATACCTAGAAAATTCCTCTTTATCCTTTGGGGTTCCATTCATATGTCACCTCCTTGTGGTGGTGATGGGGTATCTGGTTAACTTCTAGAATTTTTAAAGTGTCTACTACATGAGAAGCACTGTGCTAGGCCACAATGCTTAAAAAAGCAATCACAAGAGAGCCCTGCCAGAAGCAACCTAAGTGTCCATCAACAGATAAATGGATTTTTTAAAATGTGGTAGATATACACAACGGAGTACTATTCAGCCATGAAAAAGAATGAGATCCTGTCATTCCCAGAAACATGAGTGGAACTGGAGGTCATAATGTTAAGTGAAATAACCAGGCACAGAAAGACAAACTTCACATGTTCTCACTTATTTGTGGGAGCTGAAAATTAAAATAATTGAATTCACAGAGATAGAGAATAGAAGGGTGGCTATTGGAGGGTGGGAAGGGTAGCAGAGGAGAAGGAGGGAAGGAGGGATGGTTAATGGGTACAAAAAAATAGAAAGAACGAATAAAACCTAGTAGTTGCTAGTACAACAGGTAACTATAGTCAAAAATAGTGTAAATGTACATTTTAAATAAATAAAACAGTATAATTGGATTATTTGTAACACAAAGGACAATTGCTTGAGGGGATAGATACCCCATTTACCTTGATGTGATTATTATGCATTGCATTCCTGTATCAAAATATGTCCTGTATTCACAAAAATTAAAAATTTAAAAAAGAGTGCCTGCCATCAGGTACCCACAGTGTCATAGAGGTAGGGAGCAGGGAAGCATTTGCCATTGAGAGAAAAGTCGTCATTTCAAGAAAATGAGATATGCTCTTTGATAAAGGCATGTCTAGGGAAACTCCAACTCCTTTTCCTCCTGGGCATATAGCTAAACTATATTTCCCAGTCTCCCCTACAGCTAGATGAGTCGCAAGACTGAGTTCTGGCTTATGGAATATGGGTAGAAGTGACATACCCCACTTCTAGGCCTTCCCACCAAAACCTATACAATCCTCCACCCTCTCTGTTTCTCCATCCTCCAGCTGAATAGAGAAGATGCCAAACATCCACGGGAGAGCAGAGTCACAAGATGAAAGGAGTCTGGGTTCCTGAGTCACTATTTAGAAGAAAGCTCTCTTACACGGACACCCATGTTCAGACTGTTCCATGAGCAGAGGGTACAATTTAGCCAGTGAGTGTTTAGAGGTGCTGGTTATAGCAACTGGCATATCATCATCAATGGAAAATGATCATCAATGGAAAAACATCACCATAGTATGCAAATAAAATACTGTCAGACTTCTCATGATGTGTACGTTGTCTTGAAATCTCACAAGAATACACAGAATACAAGTTGCTTTTTTATGAACTGGTGGTTGCGGGATAAACTGTGTGAAAGATATTTGGGTTTTGGCTTTATTTTTATTTTATTTATTTTTTAAGACAGAGTCTCTCTATGTCACCCAGGTTGGAGTGCAGTGGTGTGACCTTGGCTCACTGCAACCTCCACCTCCTGGGTTCAAGCGATTCTCCCGCCTCAGCCTCCCAAGTAGCTGGGATTACAGGTGCCAGCCACCACACCCAGCTAAATTTTGTATTTTTTTAGTAGAGACAGGGTTTCACCATGTTGGTCAGGTTGGTCTTGAACTCCTGGCCTCAAGTGATCTGCCCGCCTCAGCCTCCCAAAGTGCTGGGATTACAGGTGTAGGCCCCCGTGCTTGGCCAATTTTTGTCTTTATTTTTAAATGAAGTTGTATATGTACTTATGTACTTATGTCTAAGGTGATTTTTCCATCTATGTTTTTTCTACTGTTGTTCCCTATGTTTACATTTGTCCAAGTTATCATTTTGACAAGAATCAGAGTAAAATCTCCCTCCAATCATGGTCTTTTCCACTGTTACGAAAGGTCCTGCAATTACCAAGCAATCATCACGACAGAGATGCTTTTTCTAATAGAGTAAACCAAATTCCAATCTATCCCCTGATTGTAAATTAGGCTTTTTTTGGAAGTAAAATTAATCAGTGTTCAGAAGTACCTACTCTTCTAACACAGATACTAGAAGAAACTGACTCAGGAGGTGAAGGATGAATCTCTAGCAGGCCAAACTCCATCTTTCAATGGAAATTACCACCAAAATTTAAAATGTGCTCCGTAACTCAATGGCATATGAGTAGAAAATCATTAGGGTCATATTTGATAGTATTTGAGAGCTAGGAAGTACTTACAAAGAAATTTCCCAATACAGTGATCCCCTTCTGCTCCCCTAAGAAAAGTTAATCGTAAGATTCTCCTGAGGTACTTGTTTAAAATAAAGATTACTTGGCCTCCCTTCCAGCTCTACTGTATCAGACTCAATGGAGGAGGGCCTTGGAATCTGCATTTTTAACAAGCACCCGAGGTGACGCTGCTGACATTCCTGGCCCATGGAGCAAGGCTCTACCCTGCAATATAATTACCTACCTCTAGATTCAATTTTCATTTAGAAAATTTTCGAAGAATCCTGGCTTATCTCTAAATGACATAATTTTAAGTAAACTGTTTCTTCTCTCCCTTTTCTGTATATTTTCCTCAATGAACACAGATTACTTTTATCATCAGAAATTATCTTAAAAAGAGCAGCAGCTTCTCTCAGGTGTCTAAGTGTTTCTGTAGGGGATAAATGCTACATTTTATTCCTAGAATTGTTGGAAGTGCCTTTTTTAAAAAACATAACTTCTGGCAATATAGCCTTGTCTGAGTCCAAATAAGAAAATATGATTTTAATCATGGCCCAGCAATTAACTCAGTAAAGTGTTTTGTAAACTCGTTGATTCATTTTGTAAACTCTGTGATTCATTTTCTGAAGTCAAAGCTGAATGCCTTAATGAACCTGTAAAATTCTCCTTCCTGGAAATTTTGAAGATTTTTCTTTGTAGTACTAAACTAGCAAAGCAACAAATTCTAAAACATTCTTTAAAATAAGAAAACCCTGGCAGTTCCTAAAGTTGTTTTATCAGTGCAATTTTTCTACCGCTCTCAAAGTGGTCTTGTGTCTTTCAATACAGATACTTTTGTTTATTGCCAGAAAGTGACTTACTGGTTAAAAAGGAACCAGAAAAAATAAATAAATAAATAAATAAAAGGCAGCAAAAGATTGAGAATGAACTGGGGAAAAAAAAGATGTTCACACAGAAATTTTAGAAAATAACATAATTATATAACTTGTTCCCCAAGCTCATAAACAATTTAGGATCTCGAAGAGAACAGCATGGAGAAAGACCAGAAATAAAGGAGAAAAACATTTGTTATCATTGCAGCAAGTAAATTACACCAGACAATGGTTTTGGCCAGTTCATCACAAAGGATACCGGGATTTTCCTATGACTCTTTTGATGTGACATTCTTTAAAAACAGTTTCCAAAGAAAGTGAGAAGGGAAGCCCTTATAATTTAAAGAAAACACAAAAGTCACAGTAAAATTCACATAAAGTTCTTACTTCTTTCTCTCGGACCCTAATATCCTAAACAAATCTTTAAAGTACTGCGGGACGCGGACCACCACATTCTCGGAGGGGCTGATGTCTTTCAGGTGGGGGTAGAGTCTGGTGTCAATGACCTTCTTGATATAGCCCAGCCAGTCAAACTGAGGGGAGAGAGAACAAAACAGAATGAGAGAACCTCTGTTAGGTAGCAAGTAAGAAAGGCAAATAGAATAGATTGAGTGTCATTCATTTCTTTTGATTTCACACCTAATAATTCAAGATGCAACTACTCAAGTCTAGAAAATAAACTCCTGATCATTGCTATTCAGATCTATTGTCTTTTTTTTAGACAGTCTCGCTCTATCACCCAGGCTGGAGTGCAGTGGCATGATCTGGGCTCTGCCTCCTGGGTTCAAGCAATTCTCCTGCCACAGCCTCTGGAATTACAGGCGCCTGCCACCATGCCTGGTTAATTTTTGTATTTTTAGTAGAGGTAGAATTTCACCATGTTGGCCAGGCTGGTCTCGAACTCCTGACCTCAAGTGATCCACCCACCTCGGCCTCCCAAAGTGCTGGGATTACAGGTGTGAGCCACCGTATTCGGCCTGATCTATTGTCTTAATCACAAATGGAGCATGTGTTCTGTACCATCTACATCTGGACAACACACACACACACACACACACACACACACACACACACACGAACACAGTAATATGCACCCTCACTCCCTTGGCCCCCTCTAGTACTCTTCCTCCTTCCTGAACTCTCCCCTCTGTCTTTCTCTCCCCATTCTGCTCTCTCTCCCCGTCCTGTACTCTTCTTCTATTCTATACTCTCTTTTTTCCTCCCGTACTCTTCCCTCCTTCTCTCTTGCATTTCTCTTCCTCCTTCTAAATTCTTTCTCTATACTGTACATTTTCTCTCCCTCCCTCACTTTCTCTGTCCTGTACTCTCCCTCACTCTCATATATACACAGAAACAGATGCCCCAGTACATAACTAGTCTCTGTGACACAGCCTTTAAAAAAAAAAAAAGAGGAAATAAGCAGCAACAGAAAGTAAATGCGGCCAGGCATGGTAGCTCACGCCTGTAATCCCAGTACTTTGGGAGGCCGAGGCAGGGGGATCATTTGAGGTCAGGAGTTTGAGACCAGCCTGCCCAATCCCGTCTCTATTAAAAATACAAAAAATTAGCTAGGTGTGGAAGCAGGCACCTGTAATCCCAGCTACTTGGGAGGCTAAGGCAGGAGGTTGCAGTGAACCCGGCAGAGGTTGCAGTGAGCCAAGATCACGCCACTGCACTCCAGCCTGGGCAACACAGCAAGACTGTGTCTCAAAAAAACAAACAAAAACACAGAAAGTAACATGCCTCCATTCTTCAGAGCATCCCTATCTTACCTAAAACACCATATGGTGTTTCTTAGATTGGCTACTCTAAAAGTCTTTTCCCAACCTTTTCTCCGTTACCTGTGTCCACTGTTGAAATGGAAAACCAGTTACTCACTTGCCCAACCTCCCCGGTGGTTAGGAGTGGCCACGTGACCCAATCCTACTCAATAAGAAATAAAGGGAAGACATCTGGAGATGTTCTGGAAAGGTCTGTTTGTTTTTCCTAGTAAAAGAGTTAGACACATCACTGGCCCTTTCCCCTTCTTCCTGCTCTGACACAGATGTGATATATGGAGCTGTCATGGATACCTTGCAACCATGAGTCATCAAACATGAAGTCAAAAAGCCAACACACTAAACAGAGTAGGATACAAAGATAGGAAGAACTTGGGCCTTTGACAACACTGTTAAACAGCTGAGCCAATGCCAACAATTACCTATGTCTAGACTTTTGTCATGTGAGAAAATAGGCTTTAAGTTTCTAAGCCACTGTGGAAAGATGTTTTGTTCCCTATAACAGAAGGCATCCCAATACACAGACAAGGGATATTTTATGTGATTGTTGACAAAGATGATGATAACCAAGACTGGGAGTAGGTTTTACAAGACAGAAATTTACACACAGATGAAATCCAATCCCTTCTAAAATGACCAGTTGAGAGAAAGTTTTCTGGATAGTTTTCACCAACCTGGGGAATCATAGCACTCAGTTCAGAAATGTTCATTTTGTTGTACATGGCCTCACTGGTTCGGTTTTCATGAGGAATCATTATCTGTTGGAAAGAGATTTTGGTTATCTTTTTTTCAAGTGAACCATTTCTTACTGTATGATTACTTCCTACATGTGCCAAAACATCTGCATAGTATTATAAAGTTTTTCAGGGCTTTGGTGTGGTGCCCAACTTCGAGGGAGAGAAAAAAAGACATAACTTTAGGCAGGATTAAGAAAATAAACTTTCATATCCTCCTCTGCATCAAATATTGTCCCCAGCACAAAAAGAACTACCCAAAATCTCCCTCCCAATCTATAATGTGGATGGGCAAAATCTATTGCTGGGTCAATTTTGACAATTAAACTTAAGTTGGACAATTGAGGTAAACATCCCACTGTCACCTGTGGTCTCCAAATAATGATCTCAATATTTCATGAACCATCGACTATCCCTTCATCTCTAGGGGCAAATTTTCACTGATGAACACAAGACTATCCGGATGCCACTGTTCCCCGTGATCATTCTGTCAACAGCTCATTCCCTCATTTCCCCTTTTGTTTCTTTGACCTTGAGATTTCCCTAGCCCCATTGCTGGGAGTATGGATTCAGTCACTGCCTATTCACACATTTCAAAACCTGCCTCTCTCCAGCCCTGACTCTATACTCTTTCCATTCCCAATACTCATGCTCTTGGTCATTTGGCCAACACCAAATCTGAGCTTCTAGCCTCCACTATGTTTAACTTAAGAAGAACAGCAATGATTATCTTCCTGAAGGATCATCTTAATCACTTCCATTGACCAGCAGTAGCTCCCATATCCACCCTTCAATCACATCATGACTCTGCCTTCGGGCCTTCCATCATCTAATTCCCTTGCATTAAACTTGCCACATTTCCACTGCACACATGACTCTCCTACTCTTACATCTCCTATCCACCATCACCACCTCCATGGTTTGAACTATGACTCAGGACTGCCCAAGATTCACTGCTTCTAGCAAGCCTTTCCAATAACACTCCACTTGGTTCCAATCACAAGGGCTACTCCATCAATAAGACCTCTCCTTGTGCACACATCTCTCCAGCTGGATTGGCTAAGTATATGCTTCCATGGCTGTATTTACAAGGACTTATTTGTGCTAGACTGGACTGTCTTGTCTTCTCAGCTTCAGAAGTTTCCCTAGGACTACATATCCCACTAATTTTGAAAATACCTAGTGATGTGTAGTGTAAGATATGGAGGTAAGCATTACTAGCAGTGATTTTTCAAGGTAAAGATTACGGAGGGCTTACTGGCAGGTATCTGCCCCCTCTTTGCTAAATGCTTCAGTGTCCTTAGCTTCCCTTTCTTCACTCTCCACAGGAGAGACCACACGTAACTTACAAACAGCCTCCTGGCTCTGTGTGAATCATTGCCTCAGAGAATATCCACACTCCTCTTCCACCAGCCCCTCCTCTGCCCTCGGACTCTCACAGCCCCAAGTTGGAGACCTTTGGCCTCAGAGCTGTTTTCAGCTCTCTGCCAGCCACTCCCCTCCACACAACAGATTTGTCACTTCATTTAGCCTCTTGACAATTCCCAGTCTTGCCTCAGCCCAGCTGTTTTTAGTTCCCTTTTTGGTCCAAATCCCTGGCTCAGGGCAAGGCCTTCCCTGCTGTTTCAGAGTTCTAGTCCAAATGAGAGTTCTGGGCCTCCTATGTGCCTGGAAAGAGAATTCAGGCAGACTCTAGACATGGCTCAGAGGCACAGTCATGGACCTCGAGACACGTGCAGCAGTCTTCACAGTCTTCAAAGGTGACATGCAGGAATGAACTTCTTGCACTACAAGTAGGAGTTTGGAGAGAGCTGTACACGAACATCATCACAGCAAAGACAGAGAGACCAATTCCTCTTTACCCTTATCCTTCATCCCTACTCCCATACCTCAACACACCACCAGCACCTCGCCAAACAAAACCAATCAACATTTGGACTCTTATTCACCTTGAGATTTTTACTAACTTCTCTTGTGGAAGATTTCCAACACATGTGCAAAAGTTGCTTGGTAAAAAGTATCATTTTCTTTCACTACAGGGTTTCCCCAGAAGCAGATTTTACCACATTTGTTCCCTCTTGGCCTAGGAACATATAGAGAGATTTTTACACTTTGTTTCTTCTAGAAAAAAGTTACTCCATAAACAAAGCTAACCATTTAGGAGTTCTCATTATTTTGCCCATAAGTTTGTTTTTACATCTTTTTGTCTCTACAATGAGGCAAAAAGAAGTTAAGGTCATTTACACAGACATGTAGCTCTGTGTCATGCATATGACACAATGATATTCATTAAAGTAGCGCAAGAAAAGAATGAAAAAACAGGGGCAGATACAAAGTAATACCAGAAAGGTCATTTAAAAACGTTTACCAACATGTCCTACCTACTTCTATATCAACTTTTATATCCCGTATTGGTGGACAGACTTCCCTGAGCCCACAACTTAAGCCAGAATGACTCTGAGTGGGGATAGCATAAAACATGGACTGGATTAAAAGCAACCTTCCATTCAAGCCAGATTACTAAGGATTTATTAAACATCTATCTTCTATTTAAGCCAAACATGAGTTTCTCCAGGAAAAACGGTCAGAGGGTCTCTCTGCTGCTATTCTTTGGCCACAGCTGAGCAACATATGGACACTGAATGGGCTCAAGCCAGGGAGGTGGAAGGAATGAAGAGCTCTTCTGTCACAATCCTTCTTGTTACTTCCTAGAGGCGATGCTACTAGTTCTACCTTAGGCCCAAAGGGCAATGACAGAAAATACTATTATTTGATTGCAATTTATATTTTCATTCAGGATATACTGCCTTTAATATACGGAAAAGAAAAGAAAGTAAAGGAAAGAAAGAGATTTTCAGTGAAGACTTACCTCAGCTATCTTAATTTCCAATCTAAGCACTGACTTCATGTCATGCTCTGCTCTGGAACTGTTAGCTCCTAAAAGCACGGCAGTATCCACCATGAACTTGTAAAGGGCGTCCCGATACTATAAGAAATAAAGAACAAAGTGACCATGACAATAGCTTATTAGAAAATATGTTTCGGAGACACGGAAGAGCAGAAATAGCAGGTGGAAATAAATGTCTTTTATTTTCACTCTGTACTCAAAGTATGGTGCAGGCATTATGCAATACCAGCCACCCACATAACACTTTGGGAGAAAAAAGAGTGATGGCTACTTGGGTACTGTTTCCTTGACAGACAGAGATGCCCAGCCATCAAGCATCAAGAGAACTAGTTTTCTGGCAACCGTCGATATTATGGATACATGAAATAACTCCAAATGAGACAAGAATAGAAAGTTAAAGGTCAGATGTCCTCTTTCCAGACAAGTGAGGCTTTAATAAAATAACGGGAAAGAACTGTTTCTAAAAGCAGGAGGCCTGATCCATAAAGAATGGTGGGAGGTGTGATTTATTCTCTTGCAACTCAATTTACCCACCTTCACACTAAGAAATAAAAGACCAGTGACAGCAGTCCTGTGTCTTTTCAGTTTTTTACAGTTTTCACAAAGCTCTGCTCCCTAGCTCAGGAAAAAAAGGAGAAAAGAGAGGAACGATGATGTGAAACCTAACAAATAGCAAACATAGAATTTCCTTCCTACATACTCATAAACCCATTTTGGGGCTACTCATATGTCATTGGGTGGGGCGGGGGTGACCTTACATCATGGGAATTAAAGAACTGCCTTAGGCCCACCTCTCATTTCAGACGTATTTGTGAGATCTCAACACACCAGGTATTAAATGACCTACTTCTCATGCATTGGGAATAAGATTTACTAACATATACCTTGCCTCTATAAGCTATTCTTACTATGTGTGTGACCTTAGGACCTATATAGTACTTAGAATATAGCAGGCCTTTAATAAATATTTGTTGAATCAGTAAGCAAGCTTTCAAAATAGTCTTAAATAGGCCAGGCGTGCTGGCTTATGCCTGTAATCCCAGCACTTTGGGACGCTGAGGCAGGCGGATCATGAGGTCAGCCTGGCCAATAAGGTGAAACTACATCTCTACTAAAAATACAAAAATTAGCCGGGTGTGGTGGCGGACGCCTGTAATCCCAGCTACTCGGGAGGCTGAGGCAGGAGAATCGCTCAAACCCAGAAGGTGGAGGTTGCAGTGAGCCGAGATTATGCCACTGCACTCCAGCCTGGGCAATAGAGGGAGACTCCGTCTCAAAAAAAAAAAAAAAAAAAAAAAAGGAAAGAAAGAAAAAAAGAAAATAGTCTTAAATAGAAATAATATTTTGCTATTCCCAGTTCAATTCAAAACAAAACATATTTATTGGCCGGATGTGGTGGCTCACGCTTGTAATTCCAACACTTTGGGAGGCCGAGGTGGGCAGATCACTTGAGGCCAGGAGTTTGGGACCAGCCTGGCCAACATAGTGAAACCCTGTCTCTACTAAAAATACAAAATTAGCCCGGCAGGGTGGTGCATGACTATAATCCCAGCTACTCGGGAGGCTGAGGTTGCTGAGAATCGCTTGAACCCAGGAGACATAGGTTGCAATGAGTTGAGATCGTGCCACTGCACTTCAGCATGGGCAACACAGCAAGACTCTATGTAAAAAGAAAAACCAAAAAACGTATTTATTGAGTACCTACTCAAATGTACAAGGTGGCTTAGTAGGCCCTCTGTGCATATGTTAGGAAAGAGTGGTACAGACAAAAATATAATAGGTGTCTGGTTCCCAAACAGTGAGGCAGATAAACATGTAATTATTAACTATAACATTAAAGACATCAAAATAACTTCCTTAATAAAGCTGCTACATGCTTGGAAACTGAAGAGCTGCAGAGAAAATCTAGCCTGGAGAAATTGGGGACATAGCATTTGAGGGAGACTGGTTCCGACGCAGTGAAGAGTCCTGTGAGGTAGGTGATACGGTTTGGCTGTGTCTCCACCCAAATCTCACCTCGAATTGTAATAATCCCCACATGTCAAGGGTAGGGCCAGGTGAATATAATTGAATCATGGGGGTGGTTTCCCCCACATATCCTCATGGTAGTGAGTAAGTCTCATGAGCTCTGATGGTTTTATAAATGGGAGTTCCCCTGCACAAGCTCTGTTGCCTGACACCACATAAGACATGACTTTGCTCCTCATTCACCTTCTGCCATGATTTTAAGGCCTCCCCAGCTATGTGGAAGTGTGAGTCAATTAAACCTCTTTCCTTCATAAATCACCAAGTCTCAGGTATGTCTTTATTAGCAGAGAGAGAATGGACTAATACAATGGGCAAGCTGCTTTTGTTGGGGGAAGAACAAATCCAGATGAGATGGGAAAGATGACTTGGGATGAAGTCATGAGGCAGCCTTGAAAGCCCTCTAAAGAATTTAGACCCTGTCTTGGGAGCAAAGGCATGCTGGGAGCAGTGCTTTGAGAACGGAACTTGCCAACTGGTGCTAAGGAGGCAATGTGATGAAGGAGAGGCAGTAACAGTTAAAAGGCTACCTGTTGTAGCCAAGGCAAGAGTTAACAAGAATCTGACCTATAGTAGTCAGGATAGAAAAGAGGGACCAAGGGGATGGAAGAGATATTTTTAAGGTGGAATCACTAGGACTTGACTGATAGGTTATGGGGGAGATGATTTTGAGCCTAGTTGCTGAGACTCCATGAAAACCAGGGGTACACCCTCCCCCACATTGGCAAATGTTCACTCTGTCTACTTTTAGGAAGGTAAACTTGCCAACCCTCTTTGACGAGTGTCCTCGGCAAGAAAGCTGCCCAGCATCTTAGTTAGCTTCCCTCCAGAGCCTTCTATGTATAGAAGTTAGTAACAGCATAGACCCAGGGGACCTAGGTCTGAGGCTTCTTTGGAAGTTCAATAAATTTTCCAAAATAAATTGAAAGTGTCAGAAATGAACCAGCTCTTTCCAATATTCAGGACACTGCTAGATTTCTAAGCCAACCCAAGAAGTCTAACTTGATTGATCCTTTCTGATTCTTATTAAACCTCCATTAACCTGGAACACCTGTTAAAAATATAGATTCTCAGACCCTACCTCAAGTCTACGAAGTCAGACTCTCCAGAGCTGTGACCCAAGAAGCAACATTTCATGAAAGACTCCCAAGTGATTCTAAAGCAGTACAATTTGGGAACCATTTGTCTCCTGGGTATCCCTTCCGACGCTTTATTTCTGCAACTGATAGTGAGTTCTCTGCACTTCTGAGGAATGAATGACTGCAAGCTCATTTCTTTGTTATTTCATTTGGGCCTGCTGTCTCCCAAGCTAGATAATAAGGGCATTGAGTACTGAGACTTGTACAGCCTTGATGAGCAGACTTCTAGAAAGACAGGGAGTGGAATTTATCTGTCTGAATAAAAGTCTTCCTGTATTGGGAATATGGTCATTGAATAGCCACACTGCTCATTTCCAATAAAGCAGCAGTGACCTTAGAACAAGTAATGGACCTGATAGCAGTCTGATAAGGCACATAGTTGAATATGAGTAAAACTTACAGACTTGGCTTCTGTACTGTTATCAAGATAGTCTTCCCTCACGGCTAGGGAGAGTGTTGCTTGGTCCAGCTGTAAAAACAAAAACAGAAAGCATTCTGCTAGCACTGTAAATTCTTACGTACCATGTTAACAAGAGTGATGAAATCGTCTGCATCCCAGCCATATTTTGAGCTCATGTCACCATTACAAAAAGAATTCAGTACACTCAGAACTACATGCAAATAGGTACTTTGGCAATGACCGATATAATAAAGTATCAGAGACCTGCCCCTGCTTTTCTAATTTATGTTTTCTAAACCTTTTGAGGTCCTATCAACACTGAATAACAACAAGTCTATTTCAGTTGGAATAGATCTTAGAGATTATTAGCTATTCCCCCTTATTCAATGGAAGGAGAAACAAAAGCCAGATAATTGATGTGACTTTCCCAAGGTAACATGATTGGGCAGAGCTCAGACTAAAATCATTGTCCCCGATCACCAGATCCAGTATTTTTCTCATTGCAGTATTTCGCAAAACGCCAATCTGGATGGAGTTGATTAACCAGACTTTTCCAACTC
This sequence comes from Mandrillus leucophaeus, assembly GCF_000951045.1. NCBI lineage: Eukaryota > Metazoa > Chordata > Mammalia > Primates > Cercopithecidae > Mandrillus > Mandrillus leucophaeus. The sequence continues at coordinate 3,084,741 of NW_012103377.1, forward strand.
CTTATCTCTAAAATAACATATGGCATTGAATTTTTTTTATTTGAATGAAATCAAGTAATAATTTTGTTTTGAGAAACCTTTGCAAATGTTAGAACCCTCTCTGGAAGGTTTAGGATAAGTGATAAAAACACAAATGATAACCAGACAACTAAATAAGTAGAATTATGGTGATAGAAAAGTATAGTATAAATTCTTGAATTAAAACTTTCAGCACCTTAGGCTGGTGTGGTGGCTTACATCTGTAATCCCAGCACTTTGGGAGGCCAAGGCGGGTGGGTCACTTGAGGTCAGGAGTTCGAGACCAGGCTGGCCAACATGGTGAAACCCTGTCTCTACTAAAAATACAAAAATTAGCCGGGTGTGGTAGCGTATGGCTGTAATCCCAGTTACTTGGGAGGCTGAGGCAGGAAAATTGCTTGAACCCGGGAGGTGGTGGCTGCAGTGAGCCGAGATTGCACCACTACACTCCAGCCTGGGCAACAGAGCAAAACTCTGTCTCAGAAAAAAACAAAACAAAAAACAACTTTCAGCACCTTAAAGGTAAAGAAAAGAAAGAAGACAGTCTTTTCAAAGAGTGTGCTAGAAAAACTGGACATCCAGGCCTTGTGTGGTGGCTCACACCCATAATCCCAGCACTTTGGGAGGCCAATGCAGGCAGATCATTTGAGGCCAGGAGTTCAAGGTCAGCCTGGCCAACATGGTGAAACCCAGTCTCTACTAAAAATACAAAAATGAGCCAGGCGTGCTGGCACACACCTGTAATTCTAGCTACTTGGGAAGCTGAGGCAGGAGAATCACTTGAACCCAGGAGATGGAGGTCGCAGCGAGCTGGGATGGCGCCACTGCACTCCAGCCTGGTGACAGAGTGTGACTCCATCTCAGAGAAAGAAAAGAAAAACTGGACATCATAAGCAAAAAGAAAATAAACTTTTACCCATACCTCACACCTTATTCAAAAATTAACTGAAAATGAATCATAGCCCTAAATGTAAAACCCAAAACTATAAAACTTCTGGAAAAAAATATTGGGAAAAATTTTTGTTACTAGGAGTTAGACAAAGAGTTTTTAGACATGACAATAAAATCACAATCCTTAAAAGCAAAAATTAATAAATTAGACTTTATCAACATTGAACAAATTTGCTCTTGAAAGAAATTTAGGCTGGGCGCGGTGGCTCATGCCTGTAATCCCAGCACTTTGGGAGGCCGAGGCGGGCAGATCACGAGGTCAGGAGATCAAGACCATCCTGGCTAACACGGTGAACCTGCGTCTCTACTAAAAATACAAAAATTAGCCGGGTGTGTTGGCGGGCGCCTGTAGTCCCAGCTACTCGGGAGGCTGAGGCAGGAGAATGGCATGAACCTGGGAGGCGGAGCTTGCAGTGAGCCGAGATTACGCCACTGCACTCCAGCCTGGGGGACAAAGCGAGACTCCGTCTCGAGAAAAACAAAAAAAGAAACTTAACAGAATAAAAAGACAAGCTACAGAATGGGGAAAATATCTGAAAAATCACATATATGACAAAGGATATGTATCTAGAATACACAAAGATTCCTCGAAACTCAACCATAAGAAACAACTCAATTTAAAATTGAGCAAATGATTCTAACAGACACTTCATCGAAGAACATATGAAAATAGAAAATGAGCACATGAAAATATGCCCAACATCATTAGTCATTAGGAAAATGTAAATTAAACCCGCAATAAAACACTACTATAGATCTGTTAAAATGGAAAAAAAAAATCTGACAACTGCTGGTGGGGATGTGGAAAAGTTGAATCACTCATGTGTTGCTGGTAAGAATGCAAAATGGCACAGCCACTTTGGAAGGAAACCAATGTTACAGTTTAGTATAAAGTTCAACATACATTTACATAAGAGCCAGCAATCCTACTTCTAGGTATTTATCCAGGAAAAAAATGTAAAAGTCACACAAAAACCTGTATGTAATTTTATTCATAATCACCCAACACTGGAAACAACTCAAATGTCCTCCAACTCATGAAAGTATAAACTGTGGTATACAATGGAATACTACTCAACAATAAAAGAGAATGAACTGATACAACATGGGTGAATTTTACTTAACATCCTGAAAAAGCCAAACTTTACAGGAACAGGGAACAAAGTGATGGCTGACAGGGTTTGGGCATGAGGAGAAGGTCTGACTTAGCAAAGAGATAACATGAGGTATTTGGGGATGGATGATGGGACTATTCTATTTCTTCATTACAGTGGTGGTTACATGACTCTCTGCATTTGTCAAAACAGACAGGTACATCACAAAAAATGAATTTATGTAAATTTTAAGATACTTTAAAAACATTTCCAGCACCTTCTCTAAATCTATGGTTTGTTCTTTCTTGAGTATCAGCAACTGACTAAAGATAAACAAAATGAATCTCAAGAAGAGTAGATTTTTCCAAATTAAATCTCTAATTCACACATTAAACATTAAGCCAAAATAAGAAACAAAATCTAAATAGCAAATTAAAAATTAGTAGTATCTGAATAAAAACTGAATCCTACATGCCCATACCATTAGTTTATATGACTTTAAATTGTTTTGATCCATCTCCTCCAACTTCTTTTTCATCTTACTATAATCCTAAATATTTTATTCTTAAATACATAAATTTGTATAAGATTATAGTTTTCCATGAAACTGCCCTTAATATACAACAAATTTTACAAAGGCCACGTTAAGAATTAGTGATATTACGAAAAATTCCAGGAAAAACATAACTCTTGTTTCAAGGGAAAAAAGGCACTTTCAAAACATCCATCTTGTCCGTGTATACTGCTAAAATCCTCTAATTATTTTGTTCAGCCCTCTCTAATTGGCCTGAAACAATGAAGTCACAATTCTTCCTGGCTTTGTCCTATTGCAATTCCCAATGTGCCACTATTTCTTCCAAAAATTAAGCAAGCCATGATCATGAAACACAATATTATGATTAAGACACTCTGGCTTTCCATTAAATTTGGACCACTTGAAGAATCTTTTGAGCTTGAGTCTCATAGGAAAAGAAACTGTGTAGATACTATCAAGAAAGCCAAAGTTTCTCTCTCATGAAATAAAGTTAAATCCACTTATTGTGAAAGTTTAGATAATTCAAGTGAGGTTACCAGACCTTTTATAAACTTTCAGATTGTTATGGTTTCTAGGGAACATTTTAAACACACCAACCAACAAATTGAATAAGGTCAGTCAAATAAATCTCATTAGAAACATACAAACTGTTGAGGCAAAAGACTTTCTCATGAAGCCATCAGGACACTGTTATTTGAGATTTTTTAAATCCTTGCATTTACAACTGATCTGAATACTGTAAACAAAAAATAAAATATGTTTTTTAAGGAAATCCAACACATTTAACTGAAAAACATAAATGTTTTCTCCAATTACAACTGGCATTCCAGTGATAATAAACCTCAAGTTAGAAGACAAAGTAGTAATACAAGAAGAAAGAGCTTACAAATTATGAGGTAGGAAATGGAGTCTGGACTTCAGGTTTCAAAACGGTGGTGGAGACAGAACCTGGCTTCCCTCCCCACCCCAACATATACACAGGAAACTAAAAACAAATATACAGCACTAAGATTCTCACCAGCAATATCCCAGAACTCAAATATAAGGATGAATCAGTTGCTGAGGCCACAGAGAAGTGAAAAAGCTCCAAGCAAAGGAGAATCAAATTTCTCTATGATGCCCTTCCAACCAATCTGTCCAGCAATTAGCATGCAGAAATTTTCCCTGACACTGGAAAAACTGAGATCAAGGTGGACAACCAGCTTCCCGACCATCTTGGGTTCTTTGACAGAAGACCTGCTCATACCTTAACCCACAGAAGGCATCATGAATGCCTGAAGGGAGATATATTCCTAAAGACAGCAAGAGACAAAGAGGGGAGATGGGACTACCATACCCAGCCCTGGAAACTCTGCTCCATAACTTGGTCAAAGGAGATACCAAATCAGAGTGGCTATTCAGCAGCATTATGCTAGAGGAGATTCATTCCACAGGTCACCTGTACACCAACCGCCAACCAGCTTTTCCACACTGCCAGGATATCCTCTTTAGGATCTCCCCTATATCTGGACTGGGAGTGCTCTGATCTCTGGCTAGAGTCAAAGCAAACGTAGGTTTAAGGTGCCATTTAGTGCCAGAAAAACAGGCAAGGACCTAGTGGAGACATAGCAATATATTGCCTATCTCAATTATAAATACCTATGCATCTAACACTGGAGCACCTAAGTATATAAAGCAAACATTAATAGATCTAAAGGGAGAAGGAGACTGCAATACAATGATAGGGAACTTCAACATTCCATTCTCACTAATGGACAGATCATCTAGACAATCAACAAAGAAACATCAGCATTAAGCTAGATACTAAGCCAAATAGGCCTAACTGACATTTACAGAACATTTCACCCAATTGCTGCAGAATACATATTCTTTTTATCACCATGTGGAACATTCTCCAGAATAGATCATATTTTAAGCCACAAAATAAGTCTCCACAAATTCAAAGCAGTAGAAATCATATCAGTTATCTTTTCTGACCACAATGGAACTAAAAATCAATAATAAGCGGAAACTTGGAAAATACACAAACACATGGATTTTTTTTTTTTTTTTTTTTGAGATGGAGTCTCGCTTTGTTGCCCAGGCTGGAGTGCAGTGGCACGATCTCAACTCACTGCAACCTCCACCTCCCAGGTTGAAGCAATTGTCCCACCTCAGCCTCCTGAGTAGCTGGGATTACAGGTACCCGCCACCATGCCTGGCTAATTTTTGTATTTTTAGTAGAAACAGAGTTTCATCATGTTGGTCAGGCTAGTCCCGAACTTCTGACCTCAGGTGATCCACCCGCCTCGACGTCCCAAAGTGCTGGGATTATAGGCATGAGCCATCATGCCTGGCCAAATACGTGGAAATTCAACAATATGCTCCTGAATGACCAACGGGTCTATGAAAAAAATAAAAAAGAAATTTAAAAATTTCTTTAGACAAATGAAAATGAAAATACAACAAATTAAAATCTATGAAATACAGCCAAAGGAGTACTGAAAAGGAATTTTATAGCAATAAAAGCCTACATCAAAAAGGTTGAAACACTTCAAATAAAGATTCACAAACAATCTAATGATACAACTCAAGGAACTAGAAAAATAAGAACAAACCAAACCCCAAATTAGTAGACAGAAAGAGATAAAGATTAGAATAGAAATAAATGAAATTTAGACTATAAAAACACACACACACAAAATCAATGAAACAAATTTGGTGTGTGTTTGGTTTTTTTTTTGGAAAATCAACAAACCTTTAGCTAGACTAAGAATAAAAGAGAGAAGACACAAATAAATTAAATCAGAAATGAAAAAGAAGACATAACAACTGAGACCACAGAAATACGAAGAATTATAGAGACTATCATAAACAACTATATGCCAACGAAGTGGAACACCTAGAAGAAATGAATAAATTCCTGGACATATGCAATCTACCAACATTGAACCATGAAGAAGTAGAAAACCTCAACAAATACCTAGTAACAAGATTGAAGCCATAACAAAAGGTCTCCCATCAAAGAAAAGCCCAGGACTTGATGTCTTCACTACTAAATTCTACAAAACATTTAAAGAAGTAATACAAATTCTACCCAAACTCTTCAAAAAAAAAAAAAAAAAAAACTGAAGAGAAGGGAATACTTCCAAACTCATTCTATGAGTCCAGCATTACCCTGCTACCAAAACCGCACAAGAACACAAGGAGAAAAGAAAACTACTGGCCAATATGACTTAGGAACATAGATGCAAAAATTATCAGCAAAATACTAGCTAACCTAATTCAACAATACATGAAAAAGATCATTCACTCTGATGGAGTGAGATTAATCTAGGGATGCAAGGATAGTTCAACATACACAAATCAATAGACATGATATGCTGGGTGCAGTGGCATACACCTGTAGAACCAGCTACTCAGGAGGCCAAGGCTAGATGATCACTTGAACCCAAGTCCAGCCTGGGCAGCATAGTGAGATCCCTTCTCAAAAAAAAAAAAATGGAAAATCCAAATGCAAGTAACTAAATATAAACACATCACATTAACAGAACCAAAAACAAAAATCACATAATCATTCTAATACATTCTGTAAAAGCATTCAGTAAAATTCAACATCCCTTTATGACAAAAACCCTCAACAAACTGGGTACAAAGGGAACACACCTCAAAAAGTAAAAGCCATATCTGACAAACACATAACCAACATCATACCGAATGGTGAAAAATTAAAAGCCTTTCTTTTAAGATGTGGAACAAGACAAGGATGCCTGTTTTGCCCACTTTTATTCAACACAATATTAGAAGTCCTGGCCAGAGCAATTAGGCAAGCAAAATAAATAAAGGGCATCCAAACTGGAAAGGAAGAAGTCAAATTAGCCTTGTACACAGATAACATGATTTTATATTTGGATAAACCTAAAGGCTCTACCAAAAAACTATTAGAACTGATAAACAAATGTAGTAAAGTTGGAGTATACAAAATCAACATACAAAAAAATCAACAGCATTTATATACACCAAAAGCAAATAATCTGAAAAAGAAATCAATAAACAATATCATTTACAATACAAAACACCTAGGAATCTATTTAACCCATGGAATAAAAGATTCATGTAAAGAAAACTATAAAATGTTGATGAAAGAAGTTGAAAAGGACACAAAGAAAGGAAGGATATTCCATGCTTATGAATTAGTATAATATTGTTAAAATGACAATACCACTGAAAGCAATCTACAGATTCAACACAACCTCTATCAAAATACCATTGACATTCTTCACAAAAGAGAAAACAAATCCTCAATTTTATACGGAACCACGAAAGACCCCAAATAGCCAAAGCAATCCTGGGCAAAAAGAACAAAGCTGGAGGAATCACATTACCTGACTTCAAAATATAGTATAGGGCCTATGTCTGGAATGGTATTTCCTAGATTTTCTTCAAGGGTTTTCACAGTTTTAGGTTTTACATTTACATCTTTAATCCATCTTGAGTTGATTTCTGTATGTGATAAAAGTAAGAGGTCCAGTTTCAATCTTCTGCATAAGGCTAGCCAGTTATCCTGGCACCACAGTCCTTTACCCATGCTTGTTTTCGTAGACTTTATCAAAGATCAGATGGTTGTTGGTGTGCAGCTTTATTTCTGGGCTGTTTCCATCGATCTATGTGTCTGTAGTTGTACCAGCCACACTGTTTTGGTTACTACAGCCTTATACTATAGTTTGAAATCGGGTAATGTGATGGCTCTAGGTTTGTTCTTTTTGCTTAGAATTGCTTTGGCTATTCAGGTTCTGTTTTGATTCCATATGAATTTTAGAATAGCCTTTTTCTAATTATGTGAACAATGTCATTGGTAGTTCGATAGAAATAGCATTGAATCTGTAAATTGCTTTGGGCAAGATTTCATGATAAAGACGCCAAAAGCATTGCAACAAAAACAAAAAATGACAAACAGGACCTAATTAAACCAAAGAGCTTCTGCACAGCAAAAGAAGCTATCAACAGAATAAACAGACAACCCACAGAATGGCAGAAAGTATTTGCCAACTATGCATCCGACAAAGGTCTAATATCCAGAACTTGCAAGGAACATAAACAAATTTATAAGCAAAAACCAAACAACCCCATTAAAAAGTAGACAAAGGACATGAACAGACACTTTTCAAAAGAAGACATACATGTGGCCAACAAGCATATGAAAAAAAGCTCACCATCACTTATTCGTAGAGGAACGCGAATCAAAGCCACAATGAGATACATCAGTATCTCACACCAGTCAGAATAGTTATTATCAAAAAGTCAAAAAATAATAGATGTTGGCATGGATGTAGGGAAAAGGGAATGCTTATACACTGTTGGTGGGAATGTAAATTAGTCCAGCCACTGTGGAAAGCAGTTTGGTGATTTCTGCAAAAACTTAAAACAGAACTATCATTTGACCCAGCAATCCCATTATTGGATATATTCCAGTTACCATGATTTGATTTTATGAATGTATAAGATTATCACATGTACCATGAAAATGTGTAGTTATGTATAAATAAAAAATAACAAGAATAAAATAAAATTCTATGTTCTGTCAGTTCCTGGGAAAAAAGGAAAAAGAAAGAGAAAGAAACTTTTCCAATTTTCTTAGAGTTTCTCCTTGCTATTTTTTACGAGTTTTACTGAGAGCCAAAAAAATGCGGGCTGTTGAGAGATGATGACTTTAAGTTGTTGTCTTCATTAACTAGTAAATACATACTGGGGCAACCCTGGCCTTTCAAATACTCTTTCAGGATCACATATACTCACGTCTTTTATTGTACCTTAAATCCTCATACTTACTATCTCCTGACATTGAATAAATCCAAACATGTGTAGCAAGATAATGTTTTTGGTCACTAACTTCTATTGTTTTCTGTATTTTTGAAATCGCTTTATCTCATTTAAGCCTGTAGCAAACCTTGTGTCATTTCGCCAAAGGGGAGCTTTGCAGAAGTACGTTGTATAGATTGGAGCAATCCCTGCTGGCCAAATTGTGTGTCTTTGGCATGGGGCTATATCTACCCCTTAGAAATAGTGCCTCTCTCTTCACCCAAAGGCACCATCTGCTCACCCAAAAGGATGCCCACAGTGCTGTGCCTGCCCAGAAGGCCATTCTCTTATTCCTGTGGGTTTGTGGGATTAGGAAAGCTAGGCACACTGAGGAAAATTGAATTTGATGGAAAAGGAAGCCTAAGGACATTGACAGAAGAGAGTTTCAGGTAAGAGGGATTTCTCCCAGAGCAGAAAGAGGATCTTTCAAGCAGCAAAAGAAGTCAAGGATTCTCATAAGCAGAGGAACTGATCAGTGTCCCCGAAACATGGCAGGATCTGAGAAGGAATGGGAGTCGCAGGACCTCAGCATCAGAGGGGCACACTTGAAGGGGCTACATGGTTCCATAGTGGATTTCTTCTCAGAAACCAGATAACTGGTATTGGAGTTTCCCAGTACCCTAGGAGAAGACTGAGAAATGGGGCCACCAAGAGGGGAGGTAAATGCCTAGACTAAGGTTCAGTTTCCCACCAAAAGGTTGGGTGGGAGCTCAGAGTCAAAGATTAGGTCGAGTAAACAAAATGCCTATTCCTTGCACAACTGAGTTTGAGCTCTGAGAGGCCTATCAGGTACACATGTCAAAGAAAAACATTCCCCAAATGGTCCTGACCAGTTGCTCAGTCATCCTTGAAAAGTAGGTTCAGAACCTTGTATCATGTGCTACTGTGGACCAGTATCTACCACGAAAACTGTCACAAAAGTCAATTCATTCGAATCTCAATGACAATTAAAAGTAAATTCTAATTCACCCTTCCGTACACATGGGAAAAGTGAGATCAGGGAGGTGAAGTAATTTGCACAAGGATATTCTGTGAGTAAATCACAGAGCTAAACTGCAAACCTCAATCTTTTAAATACCAAAGCCTATTTTTTTTTAACTATACCAGTAGTTTTCTAACGATATTCCATAAAACCTATAAGAGAGGGCTCCAAATGTTCATCCAATTAGATTTTGTCTTTTATAGTTTTAACTATTTTTAAATGAATAAAAAAGCAACACTTGCAAATTCTACAACTTTGGCAGGCACCAGTACGCTAATTTTTGTTATCAGGTTCATTGGGTTTCATGTAGCTCTCAGAATAAAGCTTCTCCTACCACCTCTAGATACATACTCGAACTCTTGTAAATGTGTCATCAGGAAGACTATAGTTATATTATATCTGAGGGAAGGCAATTAGTTCAGATATGTGAATATTCAGTCATGTAAAATGGTACAAACAGGAACAGAACTTAAGCAAACGTTTGCCACACTCAAATGCCAAACAACGTTAAATACCAGTTTGGAACAAGCTGCCATCTTGGCAAAAGAGAGCAATAATAAGTACATGGGTGCCTCCTTACATTTGGAAAGTATTCTATCATTGACATTTTAGCGTTTCTAGGATCAGTTTAATTGAATATTAAGTATACAAGGCAAGCTATTAAAAACTGGTTACCATGTTTCTCTATTCCTCATGTTTTCTGTAAGCTCGTATTAAAACTAGAGGCTCAATTGTGGGGGCACAACAACATCACTGGTGATAGTGTGCACTTCCAACTGATACCAGGAGGCACAAGATATCCAGTTGCCCCACTTTTAGCGATGCTATCATTGATATTAGGGTACAGGTGATATCGGTCTGCTCTATCATGAATTTCCCAATCAACCATTTACCTAATAGTTTTAAGCAGCCATTGATGATAATTACCTAGATCCATCCTTTCATTAGGGATTTTTTTTTAAATAGATAGCTTCCTATTATTTATTCTGCATTTTTAAGCTGTGATTCTCCTGTAAACAAGAACTTTTGTCAGCTATTAGATTACCCTGAAAACAGTCAAATTTAGAATGTAAGACAGTTTACAGGAAAAATACTCCAGTTTCTTCAACAAATAAATGTGGTTTAAAAAAACAAAAATAGGGGGATCCCTTGTGGAGTACAACAGACATATCAAATAAGTTCACCTGTGAGTCTTATTTGGAGATTGAATCAAAGACCAACTGTTTTGTTTTTTTAAGGACATGTTTAAGACAATCAGAAAAGTTGAAAATTAACTAGTTATTAGCTGTTAATTATGGAATTATGATTATCTTTTTGGTTGTGATAATAGTCCTTTCCGCTAGCTAAGCACTGAAGTATTTACTATGCAATGATATATTTTTAATTTGCTATAAAACGTTCTAGCCACCTCCCAAAAAAGGAGGGGTCTAGATTAAAACATAACCTCAGAAAGAAACATAACAGCAGAAAATTGAGAGTTGTCGAAGTTGGGTTGATGGATACATGGGAGTTTATTATTCTATTCTTTAATTTTGTATCACATTTTGATAATAAAAACTTTAAAGAAATAAATTCAATTGAGTAGATCCAGAAATAGGTGAGAAAGATAATAAAATGGCTACCATTTGCAATTATTCATCTGTGTGTGAATCAAGATCTTCTATCACTCAGTAGAATGCATAAACTTAAACTCAAGTTTGGAAAACAGCCTTCAGTTTACTTCAAAACACCACTTAAGGTATTTGAAAGAACATCATAATAGTTCTGGAATTGATAATGATAGTCTTAAAGCCTAGTTTCAAAAAATGAGTGATATATCAACACAGTACAGAGATCAGATGGGTTATCATCATCGTGTCTTAGATAACACATCTTATCCTGATAGCATTAGAAGATGGCTCATTTCATCACCAAACATAGAAACACAATTGTCTCTAGAACTCAGAATTTCCTCCTGAGTAGAGGGGAGTCCTTTCAATGACCCAAGATTTTTACTGAGAATTCCATTGTCTAACCTAGAGGTGAGAAAACTACAGCCAATGGGCCAGCCCGCCACACAGCCATACCTTTGTTGTCCACAGTTGCTTTCCCAGACACAATGGCAGAATTAAGTAGTTGCAACAGAGACCAGATGGCCTGCAAACCCTAAAATATGTATTATCTGGCCCTTTACCCAAAAAATGTGCCAATCTCTGGTCTAAATCAAAAGATGAACTTTAAGATTTGGATTTTAGAAGGTTAAAATACATGAGATGAGGGCAATACCTGTCTAAAATTTGAATATCAATATTTCATTAATATTTTCTGATTTGACTAAGGACAGAATTGGGGAGAAAATCAGTCATGCAATAACATTTTCACTATCAGTCAAAGTAACTGTGGAAGTAAAACAAAATAAAACCGAGCAGGATCAAAGCACAAAACTATTTGATGAATGTTATTTGAATTCTTGCATAGCTCTTTCACTGGTGAGTCTGTAGCTGTTGGTAGTTTTTGGACAGGCTCCTGATTTTACCAATGTGCTCTGCCTCAGGGTATGTCCATGTGGCCCATTGCTTTATGGAAGACATGGTTAGTCTTCCAACAGAAAATGCAAGCAAGCACTTGGAACAGAACAAGTTTTGCTGCATCTTTGAAAAGGAGGGAGGAGAGATTCAGAGTGAATTTGATAACTAAAATTTAGGTGTGTGCACAAGAAAATGTTAGTGAAAGAGGAACAAAAAATCATGGCATGTGTTTTCTCCTGTCAAGAGAATGAGGAGGCAAGGACAAGAGCAGGGCACAGAAAGTCTCTGCTAACAACAGGAGACCTGTAGTCCCCTTCCCACTGGAATTTAGGAACCTCAGACTTGCTCTGAGTAGGCATATGAGGGCCAGATCACAGATCACTTGAAACTAATTCACTAGTTTTCCAAAAGGCTTGCAAAACTTGTGTGGTAATGGTATACATTCTGCAAATCCGGGAGAAGGGAATATTCTAGATTCTACTATTCCATAAAAATGTTTTATGTTATTATTTCACTAAGGCAGCATGAGTCTCTTTCCCCAGGATGGCACCCCAAAAGGCTAATTTAGGACTGAGCAAAGAAGATAAATGGGTCCTCATTATACCTTCAAGATATGTTCATTGGATGACTTGTCATCAGGGGACACATACAAACGGATGAACACAGAATTGCTGTATTGACCACGAAACGTTGCAAGTGTCTGCAGAAGGCTGAACTTTCTCTCTGACCAAACCCCTTCAGGGCCAATGTTAGATTCAAGCACGGGCCAGCGGAAAGGTGAATGCCGTAGGATGTGTAGCAGTGGCCTGGCATCTGCTTTTTCAATCGCTTCTGAAAGGGAGCAGATATGAAGAGAAAGTTAGAATTGCAAACTGGATCAACACACTAGAATTCAAGTGTATCTTCTCAAGACAAAATTCCCATAAGGCTCCAACTTAAAATTTCAGCCGTTAGGGAGTAGGTAAAAGAGGTGGGGTGAGATGAGCATAATCACAGAGACAGAACTACCTACAATCCACACTTCAATGTGACTGTCTACATCTAGTGTTCTTGCCAGGACAGCTGACCAGGGAAACTGCTGGATATTCACTACAATAAACATGGACTCTCTACATGGAACCCAGTCAATGAATAATACTTGGTGGGACTAAGGTACAACGCCAACTAAAGGAATGCCTCAATAAAGCCAATCACTACCCAACGAAGAAGTGATACTTCAGATTCCTGTCTTTTATTGCTCTTTTCTAGCTCACCACATGATACCCCAAATCCTAGACCAGCTGACACTCTTCCCACAGGCACTGGCTTCATCCTGCAATGGCCTTGAGAAGGCAGACTAGGTCAAGTGACCAGTATCTGTTCTAATTCCAATCAGACCCAAGGTGTTGAGACAGGGCTAAGGACCCAACAAAGATGCCTGTTAGGCTGACACAGAAACCTGGCAAGCCTAGGAATCTGGATTTCTCTAGGCTCTAGTAGGTGCACTCCCTCCCAGTCTCTTTCTCAAGCCAGACTTGGCCTGGCTTCTGGATTCTGGTTTCTGAATCAGATACAGTGGAGTTTGCCCTGCTGACTTTTTCTAAGTTTCTCAGGGAGTAAATGATATCCAAAGAATCCAACCCATATAAATAAGATGATTTTCTCCACCAAGCCAGTAACAACATTAACTAAGATGGGACTAGTCAAAATCCAGTCTTTGACAATCATTCCTTTAACACTTTTAAACATTAATAGAATTCTTAGTAGTTCTCTTCTTCCTCAAACAATATATTAAAACATTAATAGAACTCTAAAGGATAGGTATGGTAAATATTTTATTTAGTTTTCTTCATCACTCACTCTCATTCATGCAGGATGAATAAAGGATTTTGGCTTTCTGTATGGCTTCCGTGTCCCGCCTTCTACTGATCGATTTCTCCAAAAGTTCTGGGAAGGTTAAGAAAGGATTCATTAGTATCCACCCACATGTGCTGCCAAGTTGGAAGTCATTCGATAATCACAATTCCAACCTCCAGAAAATTAAATATAAAGACGGACAACCCTGGAAAAGACAGATCTATCAAAGATATGCAGACAACAGAACAGATTCCAAGTTGCATGAGGTTCAAACAAAAACAGTTTTACATTCTCTTATCCAGGGCACTCCTAACTCAAAAGAAACCAAAAGTTCAATTTCCAACTGAGACTGGATCTTCTACAGGGGTCAATTTCTTCTGCCACCTACACAAAAGGAAACAGAATTCATTTGTTCAAGAATCAAAAATAACTGAATTCTGTCCCTTGTTCCTGGACCAAGTAATATTCTCAACGGAGCTAATTTCATCGGGGTTGTGTTTCTTGAGATTTCTCCACAGCCCAGTCTCTCAGGGAGGTCACCCGGAAGAAATTTCCCATTAGAAGTTTTATCCAATGTTGAATAAACATGCTGTGGACATGGAAGAAGTTCTTTAGACAGGAAATGGAGAGACAAGATTGGAAAATCTACCCGAATTGCCTGAAAACTTGCCCATTTACACATGCAAAGTCCTAGACATCTAAAAGAGTCCGTGTGTATACAACGGTTGCCAGCACAGACATAGGCCCAACTGGAAAATAATTTTCTATTTATAAAATCACTAATAATAATGTTTGAAGGTAGAAAATGATAGTTGTCACTATTTCATTAAGGAAAGAGGAAAGCCAGGACTCAATGAAAACAACCGTCTCCCGAAAAAGAGAACGTTGAACATAATTGAGAGTATCAGTCTACCAACATGAAGCCAAGATGAAAAATCCCTGTGGTGACTGCAGCACCAGGTCACTGCCTTCACCAAACTATGTCAAACTGCCTTGTCAAGGCATTTGGGGAAACAACCTAGCAGCCATCATAACCACAGTATAACAGATGTTCCTATGATACTCTGAATAGCTTCAAGACACAATGTACAGCACTAATTAAATTAATACATAATTATATATCTCCTGAAGAGGAATCTTCCTTCTAAACTAGAAGTTCTACAGTTTAAAAAAAAAAAAAATGCAACCCAGAGCTCCTGCCCAGTTTTTTAAAAATAAGCACCTATACCTAAAACGAGTCCATATAACTAGATAGATTTCAGTGACATAAATTAAATTGGGTTGGATGTATTTTCAATTATTTCAGATTGTTTGGTGTTTCTTTCTTGTGTATCATCATAATAATAAAATCAAGACAAGTAGCCGCAAGGATTTTTTTTTTTTTTTTGAGACAGAGTATCACCCTGTCGCCCAGGCTGGAGTGCAGTGGCATGATCTCAGCTCACTGCAGCCTCCACCTCCCGGGTTCAAGCAATTCTCCTGTCTCAGCCTCCCGAGTAGCAGGGATTACAGGCACACACCACCACACTCAGCTAATTTTCTGTATTTTTAGTAGAGATGGAGTTTCACCATGTTGGCCAGGCTGGTCTCAAATGCCTGACCTCAGGTGATCCGACTACCTTGGCCTCCCAAAGTGCTGGGATTACTGGCGTGAGCCGCCGCACCAGGTTCCCAAGGATTTTTTAAAGGAGACTTTTTTTTAATAGACAAAAAGATCTAAAGCCATATCCACATATATTTCCATTCAAATCGGCTCCTGTGCCCTTCCACTATATTGCTTACACAGACATTAGACTGTTTGGGAAACATACTTAGAAGTAAATAATCCAAATTTCATTTAGGGTTGTGATGATGTTCTGATGCTATAAACACTCCACGGGCTAAAAAGCATGAATGTCCTAAGGGCCAAACAAGCCAAAGGAGCAAAAAGAACTAAAAGCATGAAACATTTACCTGTGTCTGCTCCCAAGGCGTGCTATCTATCACAAGGAGGGAAAAAGAGGACCAGCATATGCTAAATAGGGCAATTGCAAAACACTAGCCATGCACGAGTATCAATAATTCGTATATGTCAAAATTCTGGTTTCTGTACCAGAATTTGGCTTTTAAAACAGATTCGGCTATCACAAGTTCCTTGTCATACCCTTTTCCTTCTCTTCTTTCCTTCTCTCTGAGCCCAGGCAGACAGGAGAGCATTGATATGCAGACAGTGATGTGGCAATCAGTTGACAACATCCATTTTACGTATCTCTGCATGTGAATTAGCAGTAAGAAGAACAAAATGTAGCCTGGAGAGTTAATGAGTAGAAAACAAAGCCTGCCTACCACAAGTAATTACTCAAGTTATTAAAATGTCCCCAAAGCATTGAGAAAGGCTCATGGGTCACCCGTACAGGGGCATTCCAATCATAGCCTGTGTTGTTTCTTGGAGGATTTCTCAATCCCCAACCCACCCCACCCAGGTATTTCTTACCACCTTACAACCGCAAAGGACAACTGCAGTTCGTAAAACTGCAGGCCAGGCACGGTGGCTCATGCCTGTAATTCCAGCACTTCGGGAGGCCGAGGCGGGCAGATCACGAGGTCAGGAGTTTGAGACAAGCCTGGACAATATAGTAAAACCCCGCCTCTAGTAATAATACAAAAATTAGCTGGGCATGGAGACGCACACCTGTAGTCCCAGCTACACGGGAGGCTGAGGCAGGAGAATTGCTTGAACCCGAGAGGTAGAGGTTGCAGTGAGTCAAGATCTCACCACTGCACTCCAGCCTGGGTGACAGAGTGAGACTGTATTTCAAAAAATAAAATAAAATAAAAATACTATAGCACAGCAAACCTCAGACTTTAAAATTGGTTTGAGAAGTTCTTCTGATCATCAAATTTGAAAACTAAGTATGTTTCTTCTCACTATGCTCCATCAAATAAAAAAAAAATTTTTTTTAAAGGCAACATAATAGACATGTGGGGGGGGGGGTGCTTTGGAATCACGCAGACATGGGTTCCAGCTGCAGCTTGCTGCAACTTGCTAGCTGGAATTCTAGCGAGTTATTTAATCTCTCTAAGCCCCAGTTCCTTAATCTGTAAAGTCAAATAATAAGAGTACATGCTTCCCAGGATTGTGCTGAGGATTTAAAATTTTTAAATGCACAGAAAGCCCCCATCTTGGTGCCTGGGCACATGATAACGGGGATCAATAAGTGGTGACTTAAACAGGATTACAGGCAGAATTAGCCCTATACAAAACTGTCAAGTTATCAAGCTTGTTTCCAGTGCTTCCTCCATAATTGTTTTTGTTCTCCTGCTTGCTTCTCAGGATATTGGTGGCCAAAGGACTTACGCTAACCTAAGACACTGCCAGGCTGTGTGTAGGACTATTTCACAAACTGGACCTGCTCTAGCCACCTTGCAAAGTCCCATGCTCTCAACATTTCCTCTGCTTCTATAGTAGAGGCAGTTCTAAATGGGGAGACATATTTTGCAATCAGTGTTAACCTCCAAAAATATTTTGCTCACATTCTTCATCCTGGACAACAAAGCATTTTTTTTTATGTAAACTTTTTCAATGAAAGTACAGAAAAGTACACAAATAATACAACACACAGAAAAGTACACAGATCATAATGTGAAGAATGTTCACAAAGTTAACATGCTCAAGTAACCAGCATTATTAATTACTGGAACCCCAGAAGCCCCTTGTGCTCCCTTCCAATCACTACCCCCAACCAAGAAAACTAACATCCTCTATGGTAAAATACTTATTCAAGTCTATATCACATATTTATAGAGCAATCTACCTTTTTGTTATTGTTTTGTAGAAGTGTTTTCTATATTCTACATACAAGTCCTTTTTGAATATATTATAAAATATCCCCTATTACATAGACTTCATTTTTAATGGTATCTTGTAATAAACTGAAATCATTTAATTTAGTTCAGCTTGTCCATTTTTCTCCTCCATGGTTACCACATGTAACCATGTCCTGTTCAAGAAATCTCTGCCTATCCCAAACTCAGAAGACAGTTTACATTTTCTTTTCTTTTTCTTTCTTTCTTTTTTTTTTGAGATGGAGTCTTGCTCTGTCGCCCAGGCTGGAGTGCAGTGGCTCGATCTCAGCTCACTGCAATCTCCACCTCCCAGGTTCACGAGATTCTCCTGCCTCAGCCTCCCAAGTAGCTGGGATTACAGACATGTGCCACCACACCCGGCTATTTTTTGTTTTTTTTGTTTTTGTTTGTTTGTTTTGAGACGGAGTCTCGTTCTGTCACCAGGTTGGAGTACAGTGGCACGATCTTGGCTCACTGCAACCTCCGCCTCCCGGGTTCAAGAGATTCTCCTGCCTCAGCCTCCCGAGTAGCTGGGACTACAGGCATGCGCCACCATGCCCGGCTAATTTTTTGTATTATTAGTAGAGGTGGGGTTTCACCATGTTAGCCAGGCTGGTCTCGAACTCCTGACTTCAGGTGATCCACCTGCCTCAGCCTCCCAAACTGCTGGGATCACAGGCATGAGCCACCACGCCCAGCTTGTATTTTTAGTAGAGATGGGGTTTCACCATGTTGGTCAGGCTGGTCTCAAACTCCTGACCTCCGGTGATCCACCCACCTCATCCTCCCAAAGTGCTGGGATTACAGGCATGAGCCACTGCGCCCAGTGATAGTTTACGTTTTCTTCTAAAATCTTTATTGTTTCACATTTAGATCTATAGTCCACCTAAAATTTGTTTTTGACCACAGTGTGGACAACCATGCCTTTGTAACACAAGCCTAGTCTCAAAGGGGATGAAACATGTGAGAATTTTAATAATAAAGATATTTTTGGTCATTGGGCCTCAAATAGTATCACCAAGAAATACTGTTGGTATGAAACACTGGCATTAACAACGGCTATACTCCATTAGATTGAATACTCTTTTGGGCAGGGGCTGGGTCACATTCATGTTTGAACACCCAGGACCCAGAGTTTGTCATGGTTGGTGCTTAGTTAATGTTCGCTGAGTTGAATTCCTGACAAGGAAAGTCTGAGAGAGACTTTCATCCAGTTGAAAAAGAACTATGAGAAAGAAGCTGGACTACTTTTATTATTTCTTTTTACAATCAGCAATGCCCTGATCATACTAACACCACAATCTCTTTTTTTCACATCTCAGTCCCTATATCATACAATGCAATCCAAGACTTCATTCATCTGTTTTCATGAATGCCAGTTTTAAGGGTACCTAAGTTTTATTTTCATCAATTGTCTCAGCTTTATCATCCATTCCCAATGCCCTGCTCTTCTATACTGGGGAGAAAAAAATACTTAGTTATGCTCGGAAGCTGAAGGAGGACTATCAATTCTCACTCAATTCAATTCTGCTGCTCAGACAGGACATTCATTGAGTGCTCTAGAATACAAAAAGGAAATTCCAAAGGAAGGATGAGGCCTTTGAGGATTTTATAGTACCCTGCTTAGTCAAGAGTTCATAACAGCCATCTGGAGCTCAGGCCAATCATTTAAAGTTTCTACAATATCTAAGACATATCCACCTAATACATTTCTCAAAAACTCCACATATGTAGTTTTAGGTCTGTGAGCAACAACCTACCAAGAACCTTGATGCTGAGCTGACATTTGAATGAAGTGGCTCAGGAGCACAGGAACTCTTAAAAAGCACCCTCCTTTGTGTTCTTTCTCCTGACCCTACAATATTTCCATGTGCCTATTCTAAAAGGGGTCCTCTGGCTACTTGCTAAGAGAACAGTGAATCCCGGAGCCATTTGCTTGATTTGCTTAATGGGTACTTTCAGAGACAGGGTCTTATGTGTCACCCAGAGTGGAGAACAGGCATAATCAAAGCTCACTGAAGCCTCAACCTCCTGGGCTCAAGTCATCCTCTCGCCTCAACCTCCTGGGCTCAAGTCATCCTCTCACCTCAACCTCCCAAGTAGCTAGGACTACAGGTGCACACCACCATGCCATGGCTAATTGTTTTATTTTTATTTTTGTAGAGATGGGGGTCTCGCTATATTGCCCAGGCTGGTCTTGAACTCCTGGCCTCAAGTGATCCTCCCAACTCAGCCTCCCATAGCACTGGGATTACAGGCATGAGCCACTACACCTAGCCAGCAATTGCATTCTAAAATCTTCACATCAACGTCACCAAGGTAAATTCTCAATTTCGGGCAGATTACAGCAACATTTCTCTTTTGGAAATTAGAGGGAGTGCCCTCTGATTCTGGTGAAAGAAAGAACATGGAAAATTAAAACTCTGGAAAACCAAATCTATACTTTAAGCTTCCACATCTACATAATGAACAGGATGTTCTCTAGACCCACACTTTTTAAAAACTTATTATATCATGGCCTGCTTTCACCTTTGGTGGTACTTAAAAACTACCTTTGGATGGTCTACGGTTGAATGTTGCCTCTAATCCTACTATTTTTAGCCCTTGTTGATTTTCTAGGCTACAGATTTCAATTTGGTTTCCAGGCTCCTCAGTTTATTTACTATACTGAAAATTTTCATTTTTCTAACTCACACTGCGTGGGTATTAAAGGTATTAAACCCTTACGCAGTTAAACCTGCAGACTCTAAATCAGCTTGCAAAGCTTGTTGTTATTCTCATTAAAAAATAAAATTCAAGTTAACTAAGTCATGGTCCGTGGATCCTGTAACTCTCATATACTTTCACACGAATTGTGTGACGCTCAGCTTGGCGGTTCCTCAGCCCCACGGCCAGACAAGCATAGGATTAACTGAATCTGTTTGACATACTGAAAAGCCAATAAGAGTTGATATTTCTCATTCCTCTAGAAAACTCCCACCTAAATATAGGGATAGAAGCTGTCAGAATTATTTTCTCTGTTCATTTTTTATGATCATCTTATAAATGATAATTGTTGATTAAGCATCAGCTTAAGAAAAAGGTGCAGAGATGATTTTAAGGAGATTAATATCCTCTAAATCAATCTAAATCATGGGTTACCAAATAACACAAAAATGTCCCCTTTTAACACAAAAGACCTCTTTGTCCATAATGAAATTAGTTATATAAAATTGCTAGATACTACAAAACTCTAACAGAAGGTAACTCTTTTATTATGTTCACTTATAAGTGAATTTGTAAGAATTATAATTATCAAGGTTAGACTTCAAAATAATTTCAATTTTAGCATTATTCTTTGATAGCATAGCATTACAATGAATCTGCCAATCTGATGTTTTAACTCAATATAAATAGCTTTCCTATTTAGATATTTTGTATCTTAGCAGATCATTCCATGTAAGGTCTGTGCCAAACTTGAGGTTTAAAATACATCTATCCTCAGTTTTTTCATATCACATTTTTACTACTAACTCTAATTATATATATTTTTTCTCCCTCCTATTTCTTTTGAGACAGTCTCACTCTGTCGCCCAGGCTGGAGTGCAGTGGCATGATCTCAGCTCACTGCAACCTGTGCCTCCCGGGTTCAAGCTATTCTTTGCTTCAACCTCATGAATAGCTGGGATTACAGGCACTTGCCACCACGCCCAGCTAATTTTTTTGTGTTTTTAGTAGAGTCGGGATTTCACCACATTGGCCAGGCTGGTCTCAAACTCCTGGCCTCAAGTGACCTGCCTGCCTTGGCCTCCCAAAGTGCTGGGGTTACAGATGTGAGCCACCACACCTGGCCTCTAACTCCTATTTTATCCATCTTAACGTTACAAGGAAAAAGCCATGTGTGTTTATATACTCCCTGCAATGGTCCTTCCTGAACAATCCTAAGACATCCAAGGACCAGTAATGACAGTGTTCATTTTTTAAGCGCCAGCTCTGTGCCAGGTGTATTATATTAATACGCAACCTCAATTAACCTTCCCAGCAATCCTAAGAAACATATATCATAACTCCATTCTATAGGCAAGAAAACTGTAAGAACTTGTCCAAGGAGACTCAGTTAGTAAAGGTTAGAGCTTGGATTTGGACTCAGGTCTCTGACTCCGGTTAATTCAACCATCAGAGACCCAGAAAAATTCTGCAAGTTGCTTTCCTGTGAGAGTGGGCCCCCAGTGGCTAAACCAGAGGCAGCTATGCCCTCATGGAATTCCCCGACAGATCTCTCCACCATAACTGAAGGAAAGACCTTCCCTGGTTACATCATAACTTCTTTTTGCAGTGGTGGAATGACTTTGTGATGAGCCATCTACTCCTTTTGTCCTGTCACCCTATTTTTGACCAGGGACACAGATTCCTGAGGCACCTAACCAGAGGTAGGAGGCCTAGTGAGGTTAGAACAGAACAAAGTTGGCTGGTCCTCAAGGCTTGACCTCACATTTTGCTCTAGTCTAAGCCAGTGGTTTCTAAATTTGAGTGTACATTGGAAAAATCAAGAGACCTTGTTAGGCCAGGCGCGGCGGCTCATGCCTGTAATCCCAGCACTTTGGGAGGCCGAGGCAGGCGGATCACCTGAGGTCAGGAGTTCGATACCAGCCTGGCCAACATGGTAAAACCCCATCTCTACTAAAATTACAAAAAAAAAAAAAAATTAGCTGGCCGTGGTGGTGGGTGCCTGTACTCCCAGCTACTCGGGAGGCTGGGCAGGAGAATCGCTTAAACCCGGAAGGTGGAGGTTGCAGTGATCCAAGACCGTGCCATTGCACTCCAGCTAGGTGACAAGAAAACTCTGTCTCAAAAATTTAAAAAAAAAAAAAAAAAAAAAAAAAGGGGGGAGCTTGTTAAAATGCAAATGGCTGTGTTTTAACTTGAGTGTCTAATTCAGTAGGTCTGGGGTGGGGCCCAGGATTTTGCATTACTAACAAATTGCCAGGTAAAGTTGATGCTGCAGGTCAGGGGAATACACTTTGAGAATCACTACTTTAAACCAACAGCACTCACCGGTCTTTCTTGATGCCTGCAATCCCAGGAAACATCACCAGCCCAGATTCCCACCTCTGCCATTCCTACCCTACCTCAAATCAAAAAAGGAACTTTTGGCCGGCGCGGTGGCTCACGCCTGTAATCCCAGCACTTTGGGAGGCCGAGGCGGGTGGATCACGAGATCAAGAGATCGAGACCACGGTGAAACCCTGTCTCTACTAAAAATACAAAAAAAATTAGCCGGGTGCGGTGGCAGGCACCTGTAGTCCCAGCTACTCGGGAGGCTGAGGCAGGAGAATGGCGTGAACCCAGGAGGCAGAGGTTGCAGTGAGCCGAGATCGCGCCACTGCACTCCAGCCTGGGTGACAGAGTAAGACTCCATCTCAAAAAAAAAAAAAAAAAAAAAAAAGGAGCTTTTGTCCTGTCTTTACTGATTTCCTTACTCTGCAGCTCCATTTTAACTTGGTGTCAACATTCTTCAAGGAGGATACTAAACACTTTGTTTTGTTTTGGAAACACTCTCCTTGCGTTGGCCCATTTAGGTCTAAGTTAGTTCTCAGTTCTGCCAACCTCAGTTTTAAAAAGTTCCTTTCTTAAACGTAAAATGCAATAGGAGTTTGATGTGAGGGTTGATACACAGATTCAAGAGTGGAAAAAATATCAACAGTATGCCAGAAAGACTCTCAAAGTGAAAGAAATAATACCATACAGGGTATTTCTTTTTTTTTCCCCAAGACAGGGCCTCACTCTGTTGCCCGGGCTGGAGTGCAGTGGTGCAGTCTCGGCTCACTGCAACCTCCGCCTCTTGGGCTCAAGAGATTCTCCTGCCTTAGCCTTCTGAGTAGCTGGGACCACAGGCATGTGCCCCAGTGCCTGGTTAATTTTTATTTTTAGTAAAGATGAGGTTTTGCCATGCTGCCCAGGCTGGTCTCGAACTCCTGGGCTCAAGCGATCCACCCACCTCAACCTCCCAACATGTTGGGATTACACGCATGAGCCACCACGCCCAGCCGGCTATCTATTTTCAATTCCAGTTTATACCACACCCTCAAGAGAGGAAGAGAGATAAACATCACATCCCTGAAATCCTAAAAAATCTAAGCTTCAGACAATTCCTCCCTCGTCTATGAAAGTGGCATCAAAACACTGTAAACATAGGTTTAAAAAGCCACTTCCCAACTAACCCCTGTTTTCACTCCCACCTTCTGTGAGGAGGTGAGAGAAGGAGGGGTTCTATTCCTGGCTGTTCAAACCACAATGTGTGGTCGAGGGAGACTACTCCTCCAGAACTGGGTTTCTGACAGTGAGAGATTAGGAGTAAGCCTTTCTTTCCTTCTCTATCCAGAATCATCTCCCCCAAAAGCGGGGAAGCAACAGCACCTTTGGCACAAGCAGTGAACCCAAAGGGGCAAAAGTGCTGGTAGAACGAGTGCTAACTACCATGCCCACCAGCAGCTGCCATGGCTTCCCTGGAGGATTTTGCCCCATGAGTGGGGGTGCTTGACAAAATACCTTCCTAAGTTCAAAGAAATCAAGGGCAACAAAGAAGCAGCAATGATCTTTCATGTTGACCTAAGGAGAAAATAGAAAAAAGGATAAACAATCATGCCTTGGTATTTCCTGTAACAAGGAAGTCAAACTCTACCTTCGTTTGGATATCAAGCTAGAAAACAGGTCAGTGTGATGGGGCTGGAAAAGCATGAATTGGTCACCATGTGTCGGCTACCTCCTCCAAGCCATTCTCCACAGACAGCAGCACGCTCTAGCAAAGCATATTGCTCATTGCATCCCTCGACATGACATTTACAAACACCTTCCCATTGCCCTAGGATAGAGTCTAAAATCTTTACATGGCCTAAAAAGCCTGTATGCTCTGCCCCCACCTTTCTCTTCAGTTTTGTCATTTATCCCTCTTCCCTTCCAACTCAGAGCTCCAATCGCACTGGGCTTCTTGGGTTTCCTCAAAGGCACCAGCTGGACAGAGTCTCTGCGCTTGCAACTCTTTCCGCCGGGGTTAAAATTGGAGACATTCGAAATGAGAGACCCATAATCTGTGGGAGACAAATTATATGGCTGGATCAGTTTGGGCAAGTCACATAATCTTCTTGACCTTCACTTCCTCAGATATAGGGCAAAGACAGAAATAAACAATGGTGACTGCTGACATCACAGAATTAGAGTGAAGACAATAAAGAAAACAAATGATTCTCTAAAGAAATAAAATTAGTATCAAGAAATGCTTGGACCGGCCGGGCGCGGTGGCTCACGCCTGTAATCCCAGCAGTTTGGGAGACCGAGGCAGGCGGATCACGAGGTCAGGAGTTCGAGACCATCCTGGCCAACATAGTGAAACCCCGTCTCTACTAAAAATACAAAAATTATCTGGGCGTGGTGGCGTGTGCCTGTAATCCCAGCTACTTGGGAGGCTGAGGCAGGAGAATCGCTTGAACCAGGGAGTCGGAGGTTGCAGTGAGCCGAGATTGTGCCACAGCACTCCAGCCTGGCAACAGAGCAAGACTTCGTCTCAAAAAAAAGAAAAGAAAAAAGAAAAAAGAAATGCTTGGGCCTTGAGGAAGTGGACTTATGAATTTAGAATAGACCAGCGGGTAGCAGAAGCAGTTCAATTCGGAACTTAATCTAAATGGCCACTATAGGAAGTCTTTCTGCCTAGTGACACAGGCAAACTTGTGAGTATATTAGCACATATTTGTGTTTGTGCTGCTCTCTTTCATAAATATCAGTCCCTACACCTATTTTAACTGTTCATGAAAATAAAATTTCCTTCTCATTTTACAAATTAAACGATTCATGAATGTTTTTAAAAAGTACCTCTCACTGTGCAAATATCAATACCAATGAGGCTTTCCAAATAAACATATCTTGTTTGTGACAAGCTATTATCCAAACAGCATATAATTAATTTTCCTGTTACGGGTGGTGCCTTTTTACATGGAATGTTCTCTTGATACTTTAAAGCAAATAGTCCATCATTACAAATTCATTAAGTATTCACATAGATGCTATTAATCATGATGAACTAATGTGGTATTAATGGGTAGGTTATTAATCTGCAATTACATGCAGATTTCCTAATAAATTCGTTTCCCAAGTTTGAGAAAGAAAGCAAAGGAAAAGGAAATGAACAAATCTTTCATAAAACAAATTAAGGGGAAAAAAATCTCTCTCCCTGTACCATAAGATCAGACATACAAAATTCCTGCTGTCTTTGCATTTACCCAATGCAAGGCAAAGAAATTTGCAATATATACGTTTTCATCAAAATAATAATACAAATGGAAGAAAAATTAAAACATCCATGTACCCTGGAGAGGTACTGAATTTCTTCACTGACATACTATGTCCTTAGACATACTAAAGTCTAGCTATTAAATGTGTGGTCCCCAAACCAGCAGCATGGGCATCACCTGAGAACTTTCTGGAACTAAAGACTCTCAGGTCCTTTTTCAGACCTAGTGAATCAGAATCTGCATTTTAACAAAATTCCCAGGTAGTTCATGTGTACATTAAAGGTTGGGATGAACTACAAAGCTGCAAAAGTACAGCTTTGTAGCTACAAATTGGAGTAAGTGGAAGAAGGAAGTGAGGGAGTGTTGTTTATATACCATTGTACACTAAAGCGAAGGTATGCTGAGGCAAGGAATCCCACAAGTCTCAGCGAAATTGTTTAAAGCAAATAAGCATGGTGAATGTGACAAGCAGTTGGAAAGCCTGGATTCTCAGAAATATAATTTACATGCCATATTTCATCAGTTTTAAGATGCACATTTATTTCACATCTTAACATCACTGAAATTGGAATCCATCTTCGAACCATCCACCAGGCATAGTCACAATGTAGTTACCATTGCCTGTCCACACAGGAATTTGATCATAGCCATTCTTAGTGTTGGCATTTCAAATGAGTCGGGTACATGGCTGGTAAATTGCCACTTAAAATGTCTTCAGGAAAATTTCATCATGACTTAGCAATGAAATAAAAACTTACTGCATATCCAAAAAGGCCATCTTGGACAAAAATCCCTGAGGCAGTTAGGGAGTACTTTTTCAAGAAATGTTGAATTGCCACTGTTCTTGATGAGAGACAGAGAGCACAATATTTTGTGAGAAAACAAAAACATTGATGATTTTAAATCAAAGAGACTCTGTGAAGAAATTTTAGAAGTACTTCAAGCAATCTTTTTACTTTTGTTCTCCTTTTTAATGGATGTAAAACAATGATGAATATTAATGTCTGACATGCACACACATGTTTATTGCAGCACTATTCACAATAGCAAAAACACGGAATCAACCTAACTGCCCATCAATGATAGCCTGGATAAAGAAAATGTGGTACACATACCACGGAATACTATGCAGCCATAAAAAAGAATGAGATCATGTCCTTTGCAGGAACATAGACGGAGCTGGAGGCCATTATTCTCAGCAAACTAATGCAGGAACAGAAAGCCAATACTGCATGTTCTCACTTATAAATGTGAGCTAAATAATGAGAACACATGGACAGAAAGAGGGGAACAAGAGATACTGCGGCCTACTTGAGGGTGGAGGGTGGGAGGAGGGAGAGGTTCAGAAAAAAAAGCAACCATCAGGTACTAGGCTTAGTGTCTGGGTGACTAAATAATCTGTACACCAAACCCCCAAGTCACAAGTTTAGCTGTATAATGAACCTGCACATGTACCCCTAAACCTATAATAAAAGTTCAAATGTTTTTAAAAAGTAATGTCTAAGTAAGGCTAAAAGAACTTCAATGAACACAAAATAAAATTCCAAGTGATAAAAAAGCATCGTGTAATAGCTTACTCTTTAGCTCATGTGAAACAATGGTACATCTTACAGTTGACAGTATTTTTGATTTGATGAAATACAGTATTAATTTTGGTAAGGCTGTGGAAGACTCTGCAGTGTTTGTATATTCTTTGGCTTAATTTGAAGTCAAATAAACATAACTAACAAAATTGAATATAACTAAATAGCTACCACTTCAGAAGAGCTAGTATTTTCATTCTGGAAAGTAATAAATATGTCAGAAATATTGAAGTTATATTTGGATTTAAAGGAAAGAAGCCAATATAGAAATTATTCCAAATGACTTCAAAAGCATTTTAAGGGCAATTGAACCTCCGGGTGAGATGAGACATTTTAATTCTTGAGTATTGGGTTTCATATCCAGGGTTCAGGGGCAGAATCAAAAGTTTGGTCCAGTGGGAAGGTGGACACGAGGCCTCTGGCGAGGGCAGCTTTGTGAATGTCCTGAGACACAGCGGGCTGTGCAGCCTTCAGACCTCAGGCGAACCACAATTTCCTCCTTTCTTCACCCAGCACCTCCCACGCATTCCCCACTAGACTTGTCTCATTCTGGCAGCCACCTGCAGCTTTCAAACCCCAGCTTCCTCTTCTCCACAGCTCAGAGATTCCAGGCTGACACCAACACCTTTGACCCCAATTAAAAGAGTAGAATTTTATGTCTGAATCTACTTTCAGTGGTATGTATCCAGACCAATGTGTAAATCAGCAGGAGAAAAAAAAATCTCTTCTTTTCTTATGTTATTCTGGGGACTTGGTCAACATGTTGGGGAATGTAAATGGAGAGAAATTAATAAATTAGCTAGGGCACTGCTTGGCATTCATTAATGTCAACTAGCAAAGCATACTGCCAGAGTGGTCATTTTGAATGGTTCTTATCTCAGAAAACTCACAGAAACTTAGCCAATGTACAAAGCTTACAGTTTTCTATTCAGTTAGTTTGGGCACGCCTGGTGGGGAGGGAGGTGGTTAAAAATCCTCACATCTAGCCAGGCGCAGTGGCTCACACCTGTAATCCCAGCATTTTAGGAGGCCGAGGTAGGCGGATCACTTGAGGTCAGGAGTTCGAGACCAGCCTGTCCAACATGGTGAAACCCCGTCTTTACTAAAAATACAAAAATTAGCCAGGCATGGTGGTACGCACCTGTAATCCCAGCT
This sequence comes from Mandrillus leucophaeus, assembly GCF_000951045.1. Classification (NCBI taxonomy): domain Eukaryota; kingdom Metazoa; phylum Chordata; class Mammalia; order Primates; family Cercopithecidae; genus Mandrillus; species Mandrillus leucophaeus. Next base: position 3,113,329 of record NW_012103377.1, read on the forward strand.
ACTCAGGAGGTTGAGGGACGAGAATCGCTTGAACCTGGGAGGCGGAGTTTGCAGTGAGCCGAGATCACACCACTGCACTCCAGCCTGGGCAACAGAGCAAGACTCTGTCTCAAAAAACAAACAAACAAACAAAAATCTTAACAGCCAAGCAGCACCCCAGATCAATTCCATGAGAATCTTTGAGAATGGGCCTCAGGCATCTGTGTTTTATAAGCTTCCTAGTAATTCCACTGCACAGCCAGGGTCAAGAACCACCACTCTAGAACTGTTCTTTTCAGTAGTCCTGTGAGGCTACTGGGTACTTGCAATCTGGCTGGTCCAAATGGAGAAGTGTTGCAAGTTTAAGATATGCACCACATTTCAAAGACTTAGTAGAAAAGAAAGAAGAGAAAATGCCTCATGGGTAAGTTTTCTACATTGATTACATGTAGAAATGACAATATTTTGGATATATTGGGTTAGATAAAATATATAATTCCAACTGCTATTTTTACTTTTTAAAATGTGGCTCCTAGAAAACATAAAATCACATGTGACTTGCATTTGTGACTCACATTATATTTTTATTGGACAATACCACTCTGGAAGTTATCTTTATCGGTCACTAACTGTGTGAATATGGGTAAATTACTTAACCTCTTGTTATGGTTTGGCTCTGTGTCTCCACCCAAATCTCATCTCAAATTGTAATCCCCATAATCCCCATGTTTTGAGGGAAGAAACTCATGGGAAGTGATTAGGTCATGAGGGCATTTTTCCCCCACGCTGTTCTCCTGATAATGAATGAGTTCTCAAGAGATTTGATGGTTTTATAAGGCAATTTTCCCTGTTCTTGCTCACTCTCTCTCACCTGCTGCCATGTAAGACATGCCTCCTTCCCCTTCTGCCATGATTGTAAGTTTCCTGAGGCCTCCCTAGCCATGCAGAACTGTGAGTCAATTAAACCTCTTTCCTTTATAAATTACGCAGTCACAGGTATTTCTTTGTAGCAGTGTGAAAACAGACTAATACACCTCTCTAAGCCACAGTTTGCACAACTGTAAAACAGGAATAATATCACCTTTCTAGTTTTCAGGGCTTTTACCAGGTGGTAAAGGTCAAATGGGCCAAATCTAATCCTGGCTCAATTGCATATCAGCCGTGTGACCTTGGGCTAGTTATACTGCTTGGTGCCTGTTTTCTCATCTGTAAAAGGCAGATAAATCTTACATCTTACCTGTTGGGAGCTCAGTTCAGAGTCCAATAAGTGATAACTAATGATATTATTAAATAAGGTCACCTCAATAAAGTGCCCAGCCCTATTAGGTCCTTCCCTAGGTGATATACTCTTACAATTTTTTAAATCTATTAAAGGCTCACTTCACAGTAATGAATTGAAATATCTCCCCATTAGTAGTAAATCAGAGGAGAAATGGGGATTTTGTCACATTGTAAAGATGCTTGACCCATCCACACCTCAGTCACAGTTGAAAAGTTCTCAGAATTGGGGGTGAGAGCACAGCTGAAACCATCTAATCAGAGAGTATGGAATACAAGGATAAAATTTTCAACTCGGTTCCACTATGAATGCTAGCATGCAACCAACCTTTTAATTTTTATAGGGCTTCCATTCTGCCCGTGATCAACTCAGTGTATGGTAAAGGTAAGGGATTCACCCATCTCTCTAAGGTGCAGGACATCTGAGTCATCTGCTTCTGCTGTGAAATCTGGATGCCCCTGGAAGTTCTCACTAAAATCCCATATTCTCAGCTCCATTATTATTCTGGCTTCTGGCAACCAACAGCAGGAACACGTGGATCCTTGGAGAAGCTTCAGGAATTGTTACCACCAAAGCTCATGTGGGTATGCCTCCCAACTGTTACCACCAAAGCCAGCTAGGATTTTTCTTTCCTTTCCAGTCATCCTCTTTCAGGAAATAGTTTTTCAAAAATATGCAATCCTTCTGAACAACTGCAAAGTAAAATACACTTAAACATACCAACCTTGTAAAACAGGACCTGGGTGTGGGCAGGTGGAGAAGTGTCATTGTGGGTGTATATGTCTTTCTCAGGATGCACATATCCTGTGTCATTAGTCATGCTGAGGAACTTATATTTAGTCAAAGGAACCTAAATTTAGTCCACAATCTTCTAAAGTGAAATGTTTCTTTCCTCCTACAACATTCAAGCTAACTCACAGGAAACTTTTCATAATGTGTGGCAATATTTATGCTACAAAAATGCCCCCTTGTCTGCTTTCCCATTCATTTTTTTCAGCCAATATTCCCATGCATAGCATTTTGCAGGCTGTTGCTCCACTTCTCAGAAACCTTAGCATTCCCTGCTGCAAGTCAAAAATCTCGCCAATGGATTTCAACATCTTTTATCTCCTGTCTTCTCTCACCAAGGGCCCTGTTCATTCCTTCCTTCCAACAAAGCCAAGCTATATATATTGGGTCTGACCCTTAGGACTTAGCTCCTAGCACCTCCAGGTTTGCAGTTCCCCCACTCCCTTACTCTCCAACCTTCTAAGTTCAATCAAGAGCCCCTGTCTTCAATATTGAATAACAAGCTAGCTCTTCTGTATACCATGTATCTACTTATGAATAAACACTCTACTTGGTGTATTACTATTTTCAATCACTTGCACTGTTCACAAAAATTATTAACTACATCACAGCAAAAGCTATATCATTTTGAATAAGAATTGACCTTTTTTTTTTTTTGAGACAGGGCTTTGCTCTGTCACCCAGGCTGCAGTGTGGTGGCACAGTCTTAGCTTACTACAGCCTTGAATTCCTGGGCTCAAGCATTCGTCCCTCTCCAACTTCCTGAGTAGCTGGGACTACAGTTGTACACTGCCAGGCCCAGAATTGACCTTTAATGCCCTGCTTTCATGATAAGAACATGGCAAGCCTCAGTAATTTCACCTGAAAATATACAGGTTCCATGGCATAGACAATCATAAAGCCTGCATTTAATCAGTTCAAGGGCTGGTACTGGCACAAACTCCAGTTTCATCTAATATCCTCATAAACACATATTAACTGTCAGTAACATTCTCATTACCCAGGGAGTCTAGACAGTGAAGTACTCAAAGATTTGGGCATGAGTGGACCCATGAGGCCATGTAATAGCCAATGCCACTCCCAGCACCTGAATTAAGATGGATCAAGAAGCTGGAGCTAAATAAAACTATGCCTTCTTGAATCTTGCTCCAGCAATCCTTATTTACACTGGGGTTCTTAATGTTTTTTTCTGCCTACATCTCTTGGGCAGTCTGTTGAAACCTATGGACCATTCTGAGAATAATGTTTCTAAGTGCATAAGAAACATAGGCTTACAAAGAAAAACAGGTATTTCAAAACACAGCAAAACATTTTTTACTGTGTGAAATTATTTATATATGCTATTTGATTAATTCATTAAATACCAAGCCCTAATGAGTCTGACAACTACTATAATTTTGAAGTAGTGATACATGTACGTAACATTTCAAAATACCTGCAACATCTGCAGTAAGGTAGAAAAATAACCATGATTGCTGTTGGTAACAAAGTCACAGGCACTGCTAATAGTACCAGGGTTTGTTGCCTACATTCGTAAACAAAATGCTAAAATTCTGTGAGAGGTTAGTGAAAACAAAGGTGCAATTTTTCCCATCCAAGTACCTGAATTTTATTGACAGCCCTCTTGTGGGAAGACTGTGGACTTAAGTTAAGGATCTCCTAGGGATGGGAAAGAAGAGAGAACAAAGGGAAACTGGGGCTGCGCACGCTGGTTCACACCTGTAATCCTAACACTTTGGCAAGCCGAGGCGTGTGGATCACCTGAGGTCAGGTGTTTGAGACCAGTCTGGCCAATATGTTGAAACTCTGTCTCTACTAAAAAGTACAAGAAATTAGCCGGGCATGGTGGCAGGTGCCTGTAGTCCCAGCTACTCGGGAGGCTGAGGCAGGAGAATGGCGTGAACCCGGGAGGCAGAGCTTGCAGTGAGCCGAGATCTCGCCACTGCACTCCAGCCTGGGCAACAGAGTGAGACTCTGTCTAAAAAAAATAAATTAAATTAAAATTAAAATTAAAATATTAGCCAGGTGGGATGGCAGGCGCCTGTAATCCCAGCTACTTGGGAGGCTGAAGCAGGAGAATCATTTGAATCGGGGAGGTGAAGTGAGACTCTGTTTCCAAAAAAAAAAAAACGAGAAATTGGTAGCAATTTTTTTAAGTGACATCCAGAGAAGCTCTAGAGAAGCATAAGAGAATATTTGTTCTTATTTTTACCAATTCCCCTTCCTCTTCTTTCTCTTCCTGTAGGAGTGATTTAAAAATCACATGGCCTCCAATGAATGTGTTATCTGACAATTAGATTATCAAAACTGTCCAGGGTTTAGGGTCATGACCAAGGTCTGGCAATGAAAGTTGGGAATATGTACAAATGTCCTCATCTGCTATGTTTTATCTCCAGCCTTGCTTTTTTCAGAATCAGCTTCCTTATTTACAGGCATGTGGGGAGTTTGAGAAAAAAAAAACTAGATCACAACATTTTATTTTAATAGTGATCTCAAGGTCTTCTTATAAGTTATTTTTATTTGACTGGAGAACATTTCTTAAGCATCTACTATGTGCCAAGCGCTTTTAAAACATTAATTTAACCCTTGTGAAATTAACAGTAACAGATTCCATTTATGGAACCTTGTGTAGAAGACTTTCTACACATCTCATTGGATTTGTCCAACAGTATTACCAGATAAGAAACTGAGGCTCAGAAAGAAGTAGTTTGCCCATGGCCACACAGCTGATAAGTGGCAGAATCCTTTTTTTTTTTTTTATTTTTTCAGAACCCAAACTTGAACCACATCCTGCAAGTTATTTTTCCTGTATGTAGCTTGCATCAGATCCCATCAACAGAGAGTCTTAGAAGGGCCCAGGCCTGTCTCATTGCCCACGTCCCTGTCCTGCCTTCCTGAGGCCCAGAACACAAATGGAAAATGACTGATGATTTTGCTTCCCCTCCTTTCAGGGGCAAGTCCCAGTTGCATCTCAAGAGTCTTCCGGGACTATGGGCACAGGAGGAGATGGAGTGAAAGGGAGAAGAAAAAGCCATTCCTCTCTACCCAGTCAGCTGCCCCCACAACTGCATTCAGCCAACCACAGAGGGCACATTCCTTTTCTCCTTTCTTTAGGAAGTATTTACTGAGCACCTCCTATGGCAGGCACTATGCTTGTGCTGCGGTCACAGTGACACCCAAAATGGAGTTTCTCACGGAGTTTAACATCTACAGGAGCGGTGTAAGTGAGAAGAACAGCAAGCATGTACACAAATGAGATCATTACAGATGGTTATAAGGACCACAAAGGACACAAATACAAAGGAATTGGAGATTGGGTAGGGGACTATTTTTTTCTTTTTTTTTTTTTTGAGATGGAGTCTCGCTCTGTTACCCTGGATGAAGTGCAGTTGTGCAATCTCGGCTCACTGCAACCGTGGCCTCCCCAGCTCAAGTGATCCTCCCACCTCAGCTCCTGAGTGGCTGGGACTACAGACATGTGCTACCAGGTCTGGCTAATTTTTGTTGTTGTTTTTTATTCTGTTGGCCAGGCTGGTCTCGAACTCCTGGCTTCAAGTGATCTGCCCACCTTGGCCTCTCAAAGTGCTGGGATTACAGCCGTGAACCACCACACCCAGCCAGAGGACTATTTTAAATCAAGGTGTTCTCTGAGCTTTCTCTAGCACTGAAATCCATCTGAGTTATTCCCAGATAGTTCACCTTGCTAATAGCCTGTTCAGGGCTCTAGAGCAATGCTTTCTGGTAGAAATATTACCCAAACCACGTATGTAATTTTTAATTTTCTTGTAGCTAAATTTAAATAAGTAACAAGAAACAGGGGAGATGTTTAATGGTATATCTTATTTGCCTTACTATAACTCAGAATATTATTTCTACATGCAATTACTTATTATAAATGAAACCATCAATTTATTAATGAGAGTGCTTTCATTTTAAAAAATGAAGTATTTAAAATTTGGTGTATATTTTACACTTACATCACACCTCAATTCCACCTAGCCATATTTTCGAGTACTCAAAACCCACAGTGGCTAGTGGCTGCCATGCTGAGCAGAACAGCTCTAGAGCATTGATTACAGTACCTATGGGAACACTCGTGAAGTGCAGATTGTAATTTCCATTAGGATAGACTAGGGGACCTTATTATTATTATTATTATTATTATTATATTATTTTGAGACACAGTCTCGCTCTGTCACCCAGGTTGGAGTGCAGTGGAGTGATTTTGGCTCACTGCAACCTCCGAGTAGCTGGGATTGCGGTTCCCACCACCACGCCCAACTAACTTTTGTATTTTTAGTAGAGACAGCGTTTCACCATATTGTCCAGGCTGGTCTTGAGCTCCTGGCCTCAGGTGATCCACCCACCTCAGCCTCCCAAAGTGCTAGCATTACAGGCATGAGCTACCCCGCCCAGCCTAGAGGACCTTATTAATCTTTATACTTCTGTATCCCTTCTGTCTAACACAATGCCTCTTGCTAGATATGAATGAGGAAGTATAAATTCTGGTTATTAGCAACAATCTCATGACCAAACAGACTTAGAAGGAAATATGACATGGTGGATGTCAGAGTAGAGAGAGAAAGAAAAAAAAAAATGTGATCCTTAATGTTCAGCTGCTGGATCAGCCCTTACCTGAAGTCTACAGAATTACTAGACTTTTTGGTTACATGAGTCAGCATATTTTATTGTTTAAGCCAGTTTGAGTTGGGGTGTCTGTTACTTATGGCTGAAAGCAATTAGTGCCAGGAATAAAAGTAAATGCTTGGTAAATACGACTGTTTTCACAGATCAATTAGTACAATCAAAATGCTGTGCATTTCAATCTATTTGAAGCAGTGAATTTACCCCAACTGAACATCATACAATTTAGAACAAATGTAATGAACAGAGCTGGTTCTTACCAAGCATACCCAATTTATTTGTAGTAGAAACCACTAATGACAGAGGAGCTACATTAAAGCAATAGGGGAAGAGATCAGATCTTAAAATGGAAGGCTAAGAGCAGACAACAGTCAAAAAGTAAGACAAGGACATGCACTGAGGGTGGAAAAGCACACATAAGAAGAAAACCTGGCCGGGCATGGTGGCTCACACCTGTAATCCCAGCACTTTGGGAGGCAGAGGCAGGTGGATCACCTGAGGTCAGGAGTTTGAGACCAGCCTGGTCAACACGGCAAAATACCATCTCTACTAAAAATATAAAAATTAGCTGGGCATGTTTCATGTGCCTGTAATCCCAGCTACTCAGGAGGCTGAGGCAGGAGAATTGCTTGAACCGGGGAGGCAGAGGTTGCAGTGAGCCGAGATCATGCCAGTGCACTCCAGCACTCCAAAAAAAAAGAAAAAAGAAAACCTGACAGGCTGACTGTCAGAACTACCAGAACACAAGCTTTTACACACGGTAGTCATTCTGATGGCCTCTTTAGTTCATTTAGCTATTTAGAAAGAGAACATATCCTAGAGATACACTCACATCTTCCACAGGGCGTTCAGAAAAAAAAAAAAAAAACCAACTTATTTTTATATTTTTCCAGTTTTCCAATTTTTAATGTTTATGGATACATTATAGTTTACATATTTATGGGGTACATGTGATTATCTGATACAAGCATACAATGTAATGATCAACTGTGGGTAATTGGGATATCCATTGCTTCAAACATTTATCATTATTTTGTGCTGGGAATATTTCATATCTAGCACTAGGTTTGTTTTTGTTTTGTTTTGTTTTTTTGAGCTGGAGTCTCACTCTGCTGCCCAGGCTGGAGTGCAGTGGTGCTATCTTGGCTCACTGCAACCTCTGCCTCCCGGGTTCATGCAATTCTCCTGCCTCAGCCTCTAGAGTAACTGGGATTACAGGTGCCCGCCACCATGCACAGCTAATTTTTTGTGTTTTTAGTAGAGATGGGGTTTCACCATGTTGGCGAGGCTGGTCTCGAACTCCTGACCTCACGTGACCCACCTTCCTGGGCTTCCCAAAGTGCTGGGACTACAGGCATGAGTCACCGCCCCCGGCCCTAATCTGACAACTTACCTTCTCCTCACACTCCATGCACCATGCACACCTACCAATACTCAAATGGTGTATGAGAGCAGGAAAACCCTGTACAACAACAAACTTTTCAAGTAAAATTATTTCATCCCATATTCCAAAAGTCCTTGATACAGGCCCAAATCTTCATGCAGCACCCCTTTGCACATATAAGACTGTAGTGATGTATTTGTAACTTGGCAATTGGTTACTTCCTGTGTGGCCACATGAAAAAGAGCCAGCATGATCTGAGAAAAATGGGAATCTTCTCTGAGGGGGTGCATCCCAGTTTACATAGGAGACTCACTCAAAACTACAGAGGCTGAGTTTTCACTGGTAATAAAAAGCCCACCACAATGGATGGTTGGTCCTTAGCACTTCCCCGCTGCATCCCCACATTTAGCAGTCTGATATTTGTTTCAAAGAACTTCATGAAGTGTCCGGATGCAAGTGGCTCACACCTGTAATCCCAGCACTTTGGGAGCCTGAGGCGGGCAAATCACCTGAGGTTAGGAGTTCAAGACCAGCCTGGATGACATGGGGAAACCTTGTCTCTACTAAAAATGCAACAATTAGCTGGGCATGGTGGCAGGCGCCTGTAATACCAGCTACTAGGGAGGCCAAGGCAGGAGAATCACTTGAACCTGGGAAGTGGAGGTTGCAATCAGGCGAGGTGGCGCCACTGTATGCCAGCCTGGGCAACAAGAGTGAAACTCCATCTCAAAAAATAATAATAAAATAATTAAAAAATTGAGAACTTTATGAAGTCAAAGCTCTACTATACATACAACATGAGGAAAATGACAATTCACTGTCTTCAATAATCTGAACTTCCTAATTACTAAATGACTTTATAGGAACTGAAGTTTTCAGTCTCCCATTGTCTGCAAAAGATGATTTGGCTAGGAAAAAAAGATTATTTGGAGTGGGGGGTATTTAATTACGAGAACTATTTGAATCTCAGTCAGAAGGTGTTTACAAATAAATGGTCTATGAATCACAATCATCTCTATCTGTTCATTAATGCAGAGTCCCTACTTCATCTTATTGTTCTGCTGAAGCTGTGTTTGAAAATAATATATTGCATTTCTTCACAAAATATTGGCAAAGATAGCTATTCCGTAATAGAGCTGATCTGGCTGTACCTTGAGTCATCTGTCTTCTATGTGACATAAGTGTTCTAGCTCATTCATTGCCTCATGTTTCATAAGTGCTCATTTGCTACATTTCCATCTGCTCATCCATAAGCAATGCATGCTGTGTCTTCTTCATGGTCACATGAAGACAAATTTGGGGGGGTTACAGAATGTGGATCTTAAGACAAACATCTGATTATATTCAACTTTTTAAAAAATCTCACTTCTTGGAGAGAATAAGAAGTAATTTTATTTTCCAAGTAGGAATCTGAGTCTTATATGCCATTTAAAGAAAAAAATTCACAAAGCCAGGTTGCTCACTCCAGTAGAGGGCAATTTTTCATCAGCCAGGTCTGTCAAGTCCATTTTATTTCACAAATTGGACAGCCGTATCTGTGTGTTTTCTATCAGCCTTAAGAAAATGGTACTCTTTTGATTGGTAGTACTGGGTTTTATTTTGGGATGTTCTCTCTTTTTATCAAGAGTGAGGAAAAATATCTTGACAGTATTCAATATTTTTGAAAGCACATGATATTTACACAAAGGATAAGACCAGAATAAAACTTAAAGCATTTGATAGACATTACTTCATGAATCTTAGAACTATCTTTGAAACAAAGCGAGGAACAAAGGACAAATATTTATGGAAGGTCTGCTATGTGCCAGGAACTGCACTGGGTAATTCATATAAATCATCTCCTTCAATCTTCACAAAACCCCTATGATATGGGTATTCTTTTTTCCAAATACATATATTTTTTATTTCAATAGCTTTTAGGGTACATAACCAGTAGTTTCTGGTTATGTAGATTAATTGGATAGTGGTAAAGTCTGAGATTTTAGTGCACCTGTCACCAAGTAGTGTATTTTGTATGCACCCTATAGTTTTTTTATTCCTCACCCTTCTCCCACCCTCCCCCTTTTGAATCCAAGGTCTATTACACCACTCTGTATGCCTTTGCGTACCCGGATATGTGTATTCTTATCTCCATTTTAAAGATAAAAAAACTGAACTAGGTGAGGTCAGTAATTGGTCCAGAGTGATACAGAGGGAAAATGAAAGGGAATCAGGATTCAAATCCAGCTCGATGTTTCTAAACTCATGCTCCAAGGGGCTTACAATGAAGAAAACATTAAAAATAACCTCAATAACACAGGCATTGATTAAGTAAATTACAGTATATCCAGCTGGGTGTGGTGGCTCACGCCTGTAATCCCAGCACTTGGGGAGGCTGAGGCAGGCGGATCACCTGTGACCAGGAGTTTGAGACTAGCCTGGCCAACATGGTGAAACCCCGTCTCCATTAAAAATATAAAAATGATCTGGGCATGGTGGCACATGCCTGTAATCCCAGCTACTTGGGAGGCTGAGGCATGAGAATCACTTGAACCCAAAAGGCAGAGGTTGCAGCGAGCTGAAATCGTGCTACTGCACTACCAGCCTGGGCAACAGAGCAAGGCTCTATCATAAATAAATAAGTAAATAAATAAATTAAATAGAATGTATTATATGGTCCCTTAGAAGAGATATGTAATTTTATGTCTATATTTGCATTTAAAAAGTTGTTACTGCTGGGTGGTGAAGTATACTTCTTTTGTTGTTTATTTACGGTTGGTCCACAGTGAGCCTGTATTACCTGGATGGAATGATAAATGAATAGATAGTTGGATGACAAGGTAGATAGACTGACAGACACACAGATAGATGTAGAATATATTAAAATTTAAGGATTCAGTGTTTCAGGAAAAGAAGTAAGATTTTTAGCACATTTGACATTTGAAAACCTCTATACACTTTAGGAATATCTAATCATCTGTAACATACCTGCCGAGTTCAGAAAAAAATCTATATATCTGTATCTATATCGGTATTTATCTATACATTTATAGATACATTTTATCATATACCATCTGCCCATACATATAAAAGTATATAAATGTATATGTAGAGGATGATACACTATATATACATTTACAGATGGACAATGAAAGTATATATATAATAGAATAAATGTAGTAAGTGGTAATAATCAGGGAATCTGGGTAAAGGGTACATAGATGTTCCTTGTGCTATTTGTTCAACTTCTCAAAGTTTGAATTATCTCAAAATAAAAAGTTTATAAATCTAATAGATATTTTATGCAGCTGTTTTTTGTTTTTTTGAGATAGAGTTTTACTCTGTCACTCAGACTGGAGTGCATTGGCACGATCTTGGCTCAATGCAACCTCTGCCTCCTGGGTTCAAGCGATTCTCCTGTCTCAGCCTCCTGAGTAGCTGGGATTACAGGCGCCTGCCACCACACCTGGCTAATTTTTGTATTTTTAGTAGAAACAGGTTTTCGCTACATTGGCCAGGCTGGTCTTGAACTCCTGACCTCAAGCGATCCACCCACCTCGGCCTCCCAAAGTGGTGGGATTACAGGCAAGAGCCGCTGTGTCCAGCTATTTTATATTTTACCTATTTTTGTTACAAGACACTAATTTTAAGAGACCCTCTTCACCATTTGCTCTCCTTCTTGACATCTGAAACAAGAACCCCACAACCAGTTTGTGAATTTGGCCTTTACAGTGCTTGTCATAGAGTAACTTGGGATTTATTGAATTATGTCTTTCCCAGAGCATAGAAACATATATAGGAAGCCTCCCACTTTGTTTGACTATGCCAGCACAATCTTAATAACAGAGTTTGACAAACCTAGTACACAAAACAATCACAAACCAATATGAATCATAAATATAGACACAAATGTGTGAAACAAATTGCTAGCTTCTTCAATTCTGGTAATGTCTTAAAAAATACAAACCATTAATAGGCAGGATTTATTTCAAAATTATAAGTTTAGTTCAGCAGGGGTAAATCAAGATAAGGTAAAAGAGAGACTCTATCTGAGTCTCTTGATAAATGGCAAAGAGGCATTTTTCTTGGGCAGCACCTTTTTGCAAACTAGGAACAACAGAACACAAAAAAGAATAGCTATCTAAAACAAACAAACAAAAAGTGTATGTTTTCAGGGGAAATACTGGAGGCATTACCACCCAAGCAAGGAATAAGAAACTTACACCCATTATCATTGCTATTATTCAACACTGTTCTGGTATTTTTGTTTTTTGAGACGAAGTCTCACTCCGTCACCCAGACTGGAGTGCAGTGGTGTGATCTCAGCTCACTGCAACCCCTGCCTGCTGGGTTCAAGCAATTCTCCTGCCTCAGCCTCCTGAGTAGCTGGGATAACAGGCGTGAACCACCATGCGTGGCTAATTTTTTTATATTTTTAGTAGAGACGAGGTTTTACCATGTTGGCCAGGCTGGTCTCAAACTCCTGACCTGAAGGTGATCCACCTGCCTTGTGTAATCCCAAAGTGCTGGGATGACAGGCATTAGCCACCACGCTCAGCCTGTTCTAGTATTTCTTACCTTTATTATTAACTATCTAAGAAATCCAAAGAAGCTACCAAGGAGCTATCAACTAATTAGACAGTTCCAATTGAATCCAATACATACATTCAAAGCTTTACTTTATACTAGGCATCAGGGACTGGCAAACTGTTTATAAAAGTCAAACAGTAAATATTTTAGGGTTTTTGGGCCATCCAGTTTCCATGGCAACTATTCGGTTGTGCCACCGGAGGGCAAAAGCAGCCATTGATAATGCATAAGTGAATGGATGTGGCTGTGTTCCAATAAAACTTCCAGGCAGTGGACTGGATTTTGTCTACTGGCCATGGTGTGCTGACTTCTACTTTATACCACAGAAAGCAGTTGATGGGAAAAAGTTATCCTTTAAAACATCAAAAAAGAAAAAAAGAAATATAAAGACCCAGAAACAAACTTTTTTTTTTTTTTTTTTTGAGACAGAGTTCAGAGTTTCACTCTTGTTGCCCAGGCTGCAGCGCAATGGCGCGATCTCGGCTCACTGCAATCTCTGCCTCCCAGTTCAAGCGATTCGCCTGCCTCAGCCTTCTGAGTAGCTGGGATTACAGGCACCACCATGCCCGGCTAATTTTTTAATTTTTAGTAGAGCCTAGGTTTTGATATGTTAGCCATGGCTGGTCTTGAACTCCTGACCTCAGGTGATCCACCTGCCTCGGCCTCCCAAAGTGCTGGGATTACAGGCATGAGCCACCGTGCCCAGCTGAAAGAAACTTTCTAAAAGGCAATTTGGCTATATGCATCAAAAAAGAAATCTAGAGTACTCTTTCAACCCAGTAATTCCGTTTCTGGGAATTTACCCTAAGGATACATTTAGATCATTTAGATAAGGACATAAAGATGTATACACAAGGATGTTTATTACAGTGTTATTTATAATAAGAAAAGTTGGCCAGGTGCAGTGGCTCACGCCTGTAATCCCAGCACTTTGGGAGGCTGAGGCAGGCCAATCACTTGAGGTCAGGAGTTCGAGACTAGCCTGACCAACATGGTGAAACCCCATCTCTACTAAAAATACAAAAATTAGCCAGGCATGGTGGCAAGTGCCTGTAATCCCAGCTACTCAGAAGGCTGAGGCAGGAGAATCGCTTGTTTGAACCCAGGAGGCTGAGGTTGCAGTGAGCCGAGATAGTGCCATTGCACTCCAGCCTGGGTGACAAGAGCAAGCAAGCAAGAAAGCAAGAAAGAAAAGGTATCTACTGACATAACCTATGTCTATGAGGAATGCATAGTTTCTGAAAATAAGTTAGAGTAGTACGCATAATATCAGCTAATTTTTAAAATATATAGGTGTGCATATGAAGTTATGCATATGGACCCACACGTGCAACAAAACCTGGGAAGAAATATCCCCAACTGCTTTATTAGCAGTTATTTCTTATGATGGATTTATGAGCGACCTTTCTTTTAATTTTTGCTCTCTTTTTATTTCTTCAATGGAGCTGGGAAATAAAATTTTTGATTTTTAAAAGGAAGCTAGTAAATACAAAAACCCTGTGCTAAACAATTTACTCGCATTTCTATTGATTTTGAAGGAGCCTATAGACAGTACCCTCCTCAAACAAAGCATATTGATATACTGATTTTAACTTTTATGTTAAAATTCCAGACACCCCTGAAAAGTTATTTAAGTTATCGTTAACCACTTCATGTCCTGAAGATAGAAATCTTTGGGTTATAACTAATGCAAAAGGAGCGTATGTCTGGAAATCTTGTAGTTTTCTTATCCTTCAGTAATGTTTCTGCACGCATGACTGTGCGTGTGTGTGTGTGTGCACATGTGTGTGTACACATCTGTCTATTGAGTAAGAAAAGCAAGATAAGGTAAATAGGAAATGGACAAGAATGGTAAATCAAAGACCAACATGAATGAATGTCCTACAGGGAAATAAGTATTAGTAAACTCACTCCTCAAGGTCTTATTTATGATTTTATAGTATGAGAATCTTCCTTTGGGTTTAGGAGAAAACCCTGACATCCTTGTAAATTCTCATTTATAATTTACCAAGACTGAATTTGGGTCTCCTAATAGAAAATATTAAATCCATGTGATTTATATCTAGTTGTGACATTTAAGCACATTTTTCCTCATAATTGACAATAGGTATCTAATTATTTATTTTGCCAAGAGTTTTACTTATTGTAAAATGATATATATTTAATTTTCAAGTATTTAAAATCTTGGGGAAATGTAAATGGGAAGGGAAAATGATTTTTATAACTTCTCAGGAGTTCTTTGTAGGTGTTACTGAATGCAAGTTACATGGTATAACTCACAGTTGTCAAAAAGAGCCAAAAAAAACCCCACTATTTTTGCCTTCTCAAAACAATTACCTTATCTGGCTTTGAAATCTTCCTACTTCCCTCCTGAAGTGGCCTTCTCCAATAGCTTAGCATAAAAATTAGATCCAATGCTAACAGAATATCCTCCAATAATAGACATTTCCAACTTTGGCGGGGGGCGGGGGGATTTCTTTGAGCACTTATGTATGTTTGTGTGCATGCACGTGTGAGTATGTGTGTGTGAGCTTGTCATTGCTAGAGTGGCCATGGGAGAAAAGTGAATCTCCCTAGAGCCAACTTAGAAGTTAACAGGAACAATATGACAACCACAAGGTCATCCAGAGTTCTCAAAAGTGATGTCAAAAGATGATGAGGTGTTAAGTACATTTTGTAAGCCATGAAAATCCAGGACACAATCAGCAAGAAATGAAGTTTGCTCTGAATACGACAGACAAATGAGTATATTGATACAATTTTCATTAACTATTCCTTTGCTTGCAATCTCAATCAAATGCTCTTTATCCTTCAGCAGAATTTACTATTACCAAACATGAACATAACAACCTACATTAGTCTTATGTTGAGATCTGGGAGATCAAAATTCTGCAAACTTTCCTTTCAACCTTTCATTTAAAAAATTCTTGGAAATGAATTTAGCATAGTTAAAAAGTGAGAAGTCATGCTTCAAATCCCAAACTATATTTTTCCTGTCAAATATTGCTCTCTGTAAAGTGTATCACCAAACCCCAGTAGAAACTTACCCTTCAACTTGAGGTCAACATTATGTCTCAGCCAAGGATAAACCCCATAGCTTGGCATATCTTCGGGAATTGGATTATCGCTTATCCAGCCATCACAAGCGAACCGGAAGAAATTATCACAAGGATCCACAGACAGATTTACTTTACTTAAGATAGCAGCAGCTATTTAGAAAGAAAATCATAGGATTAATGATAAGCACTGAATGTTGTGTACTGTTCTTTTCCAAATTAAACAACGATTTCATATCAACCAGTTTCCAAGCCTTGGCATTTATATTTCCCCTTAAAAAAACTCTCTGAATCTACCTCACTATATGAAATGACTACATTCAAAGTGAATGGACAGGCTGGGCGCAGTGGCTCACGTCTGTAATCCCAGCACTTTGGGAGGCCGAGGCAGGTGGACCACCTGACATCGGGAGTTTGAGATCAGTCTGGCCAACATGGTGAAATCCCATCTCTACTAAAAATACAAAAATTAGCCAGATATGGTGGTGCATGCCTGTAATCCCAGCTACTCGGAGGCTGAGGCAGGAGAATTGCTTAAACTCAGGAGGCAGAGTTTGCAGTGAGCCAAGATCGCACCACTGCAGTCCAGCCTGGGGTGACAAAGTGAAACGGTCTCTCAAAAAAAAAAAAAAAAAAAAAAAGTGAATGGATAAAAGTTTGGTGGTATTATCACTACCGGCTTTTGCAGGATCATCCCTAACATCTGTGGGGTATGGGACAGGAATACAAATAGAGTGTGTGGTCAATTATTTGCAAAGATAACTGTGACTCTTTCTTCTATCCTGCTTGTCCTTCTGCAAAGTGACCTTGCTGCTCTTCCCATCAAGTGGTAGAGTCTATTTCCCCTGCCTTGAATTTGGACTGACCTTGTCACTTGCTTTGACCAACAGAATTGGTAGAAGTAACTTTCTGTGAGTTTCAAAGCTAAGCCTTAAGAGGCCTTGCACCTTCCATATTAACTCCCTTTGAATGGAGCCCTTTAGCTGCCCTTTGAAGCAGCCTCCTGGAGGACAAGAGGCTACATAGAGAAGAACCAAGCCAGCACAACTGCCAGACGTTGACTGAGGCCATGATTCACCTTCCAGTCCAGGCGCCCCTCTAGCTGAATGCAGTTGCACAAATGAGCCTAGGCAAAAATCAGCAGAGAAACCATCCACCAAACACACAAAATCATGAGAAATAGCAAAGAATTTTTGTTCCAGGCCTCTATAGTTTGGGTGGTTTGCCTCACAGTGAAGGCTAATGGAAACAGAAGTCCATATGTCATCTAGCTAAATATTTAAAAATTATATTTACAATATACTTTCAAATTCTTGAGCTCCTTGATATTCAGTGTAGCTCTCAGAGAAATAAAGCCCCAGAAGAGACCCACACAGATCCTGGAAGGGAGCTTGGGGCCATTGGGCGGGGAATTCTGGGGTGTAGAAGGAAAGGGCTGCCTACTTGGCTCCACAGACGCCTTGATTGGAGGAGAGGCATGGCCAGAGGAGGGCCAAAGTAGGGTGTTCTAAATGAGGGACCCAGGTCTAGCGGTAGAACTGAGTACGTGTATAAGTTAACAGAAAGACACAATAGACTGATCTACCTTTTTTTTTTTTCCTCTTTCATAAGCCCATACACAATTACATATAGAAGACAGCCCATAGGTAGGAGACGTGTGCATAAATACGTAACCATGAGCTTTAAAAGAAAACCCTTCATTACAAAATGAGAAGTTTCCAAAATTCCCAATATTGAACTCCAACGCCCTTCCAACTGCCATACAATTGCTGGCTACCACTCTAGCACAAAGATATGTACCAACTGACTTTTTAAAAACTAGCCAATATTTTAATGACATTGGAAAGATGACATTCTGGGCAATTTTCATACTTTAAATAATGCCAGAATATATTTTTGTTTGAAGTAATGAAAACCCAATGAGATTTCAGCTAAATATGAATGAACTGCCCCAAAAAAGTACAATCTGTGTAAATTTTGATACATATCTTACAGTTTGGTTACATGTGTGGTTCCTTCAGGTTTAAAAATAAGGCTAGATATTTCTCCAGCCTAGTTTTCTACAAAAATTTCAAACAGCCTTTTGTCTTCAATGAAGTGAATAATATAAAAACATTCTAATTTCTATAGGCCCTCAAAATCCCCACCATTTTCAAACCTCCCCCAACAACACAAAAGAAAAAAAAAAAAGAAAAAAAAAAAACTAGCCAAAAATTGGTTTAGAGGCCAAACACTGGGGCTCATGCCAGTAATCCCAGCATTTTGGGAGTCTGAGGTGGGCATATCGCTTGAGCCCAGGAGTTGGAGACCAACCTGGGCAACATGGCAAAACTCTGTCTCTACAAAAAAAAAAAAAAAAAAAAAAAAAAAAGACTCGGAAGTTTGATAAATTTCAAATTGGCTTAACATTTTCATGCTTCAGAACCAGCATCAGTTGTCTTTAATTACATTTGCACTTACTGCTACTATTTTATCATTAATATTTAATGTGCAAATGTGCTAGGACATAACAAAATCTTTCTTTTGGTTGGTATTTATACATATATATTTATATATACAGTTACTGTATGCAGCCACAGAATGAATCTGCTATGTGACACCTCAGAGACATGGATCACACGTCTCAGTCCCACACAACATTTACAGTTACACAGAGGAGCCCTCACACGCATTTTTATCCACATACGTACACTGTTTTCCGGCCTCCTTCTCAAATTTTCCCTGCCCCCAACCCTCAAATGTATCCTCTCCATCTCGCCAGTATTCTTGCAGGTACCTAGAAAAACTGCAAGGTCAGCTCTGACCTTGGCCCTGATACAAAAGTTGGGGAATACATCACTCACATTGAATTTGGAAAGAAGCCTGCTGAGTGAGAAAACTCTAGCTTCAGCCTCCCAATCCATCATTCACAACTCACAGCGGGGCACAGGGCTGCACTTTCTGCAGGGGAACTGTGACTTCAAATTGCAAGGGACCATAGTTGTCAAGACACCGAAACGCATTTCCCCCTACTCAGCTCCGTGGAGAAAACCCAGCGTCTTGTTTTAATAAAAGAAATATGATGATGAAGGAAATCTGTGAAAGCTCAGGCTGCGTACTCTTCCAAGTCATTGTATATAAGGTTAATTGTCACACAGTCTCCAGCTGGTGTTTATGTGGTAGAGGTGGAGGCATCCTAAATACCAGCCTCTGTCTTTAGATTTAATCAAGGATGAAGGGAGAGAGTAGTAATAATAATAATTAACAATAATAAAATCACCAATATTGAGTATTTCCTTTTTGCCAGGAACTACGCTAAGCCCTTTTTAAGCAATATGATATCATGGCAAACTCTAGAGCCAGACCACTTGTGTTTGAATGACAGAAACACTATGCAGCAGCTAAGACACCTTAGGCAGGTGATTTAACCTGCGTCTTAGTTTCCTCACCTGAAAATGGGGATAATAATAGCACCCCATAGAATCATGATGCAAATTAAATATATGTAAAGTGCTTAGAATAGTGTTGGGCACATTACCGTATAAATGCAGGATGCCCGGTAAAGTTTGAATTTCTGATAAACAACCACTTTTTAGAATAAGTGTGTACCAAATATTCCATGGGACATACACCAAAAAAAGTAGTCATTGTATATCTGCAGTTCAAATTTCACTGAGCATCCTGTATGTATGTATGTATTCAGCTAAATCTGGGAACTATAATTCTACAATCACTTATCTGAAACTCTTGAGGCTAGATATGTTTCAGAGCTCATAGATTTTTCAGATTTTAGAAAAAAAATACATTGCATATAACCACCGATCATGTAATACTTCAGCAATGGCTGGAGTGGCAGGCCTGAAGCAAGTGCATTAATATTTCCATTGGGAAACATATGCATATTCTTATAAGTAGGATAAATGAAATCTGAAGCAGCCTCACATGAGTTAAGATCCAATTTTGCCATCACAGGAATTGAGATCAGGCCCCCATCTTGCCAACTGAGGGTTACAATGTTTTCTGGGTTTGGGGTTCAGAATTAGCATTGTGAACCTAGATTACTGCTACTACCATTATTATTTTCTTTTTCTTTTTTTAATTTTTTGGGTTTTTTTGAGACGGAGTCTCACTATGTTGCCCAGGCTGAACTGCAGCCTCCCCCTTAGGGCTGAAGTGCAGATTCAACCTGCAATCTCAGCTCACTGCAACCTCCACCTCCCAGGTTCAAGTGATTCTCCTGCCTCGGCCTCCCAGGTAGCTGGGGTTACATGCGTGTGCCACCACGCCTGGCTAATTTTTGTATTTTTAGTAGACAAGGGGTTTCACCATGTTGGCCATACTGGTCTTGAACTCCTGGCCTGAAGTCATCTGTCTGCCTCAGCATCCCAAAGTGCTGGGGTGGCAGGCGGGAGCCACCGGGCCCAGTCTATTATTATTTTCTTTTATTCTCACAACTAGTATAAGTAAAAACTGTTATTCCCATTTTACACGTGGTGAGACTGAGGCTTAGGGTGGCTATATATTTAGCCCAGGATCATGTGGCTTGTAAATAGCTAGATCATGCTTCACACCCAGTCACTCTGTCTGCCCTTATCTGCGATCATGAGCATGCATGCCCTTTCCTTGTTTCTTTGCATTCTTCGTACAGCTCTTGTTTTGAAAGAGGGATTAAAATAAGAGGACACAGAGAAGAGGAGAGTTAAGGAGAGGAGGCATCTCAGAAATGGTTGGCACCTGCTCAGAAATGGTCCAGAAGGCGATCAAACACTCTAGTCTTCTGAACTTTCAGCACGCACGCCCACGCACGCACAGCCTCTTGTTTAAGGCCCTGGCTTGGCCGCAATTCTCCTGTCATGTGTACTCAACAGCTGTTCTGCAGACCCCTGAGCACACTGAGGCTCATGCTACACTAAAGAGAACTGTGTCTTTGGTGAGCCTTTCACTACAGAAACGGCAAAATCAGTATATATTTTTTCAACATTAGAAAGCCATTTGTCAATGTGAAAATTAAAAACAGGACAGCAAGGCAAAACACACTAGCTGGCAGGAGGCTGTAAGTTTTACACTTGCATTATTATGATGTATAATACAGAACGAAAACTCACAAAATAAGCGGCCTTCCATACAAAAAATGTGTTCTAAACTCAAGTTGAAAATTTATGAGCTCAAAAATTCCCATTTCACACATCTGCAAGAACCCTACCACAGCCAAAGCACCGGGTGACATAAACTCTAAAACCTGTCCTGATAGTTCCGCCTGCTCTCTCACCCTACTCCATGACATCCTCTCGCCACTGGAGAAAACCCCAGGTCAATTACTCAAGCCTGGAGCAGGAAAGGGCCTGGGAGTTCCCAGATGGTTCCAGGGCCAAAAAGAGTTGCCTGTCATGGCCCCATATCACCAAGGAAAAGATGGAAAGGAGCCAGACATGGACACGAAGTCCAGTTCTGCTACTAACTCAGGATGAGACCCTGGGCAGTTATTTAGCCTCCAGAAGCCTCCATTTCCTCATCTGGAAGTGAGGATGGTGATAGCACCAACTTCAACGGGGATCTTTTGAAGGTTTTATGAGATGGTGCCTGTAAGTCACTCAACACACAGCCTGGTTAAAACAGATATATTGATCATTTAAGAATGGAACAAAAAAAAGAACTCTACTAACACAATTATCTAAGCCACTACCTTTGTATAAGGTCTCAGAGTTTACAAACTCTTTCACCTAAGTGTTTCCCATCTCAACAAACACCACTGCCCAACCATCACCAAAAATCTAAGCATCACCCACAACTGTCTGCTTTTGTTCACAGCCCAAATCGAATCCTTCAATAGGCCCTCTACCTCCTAATCCTTCCCCCATTCTCCCTCTCCATCTCTTGAATTCAAGGCAGCATTGCCTCTCACCTGGCATACGGAAATAAACCTACCTGAGTCACCTTCTTCTGTTCTTGTTCCCTATGGTCTCTTCTCCATCAGGAAAGACTCCCGCTAATGGAGCCCTCCACCGAGACATCTTTTGAAATGCTCATAAGATGTACTCTCTTTCATAAAAGCCTCCAGAGGCTTTTGAGTGTACTTAAGGAAAGCCCAAACTCCCTGGCACTTGGGCCCCCCCATGGACTCCTCATCGCTTGCACCTCACCTAGCAAAAGCGCCTCCCGTTCCTCAAGTCCACGCTTCTATCCACCCTTTGCCCCATCTGTTCCCCCCACCTGGAAAGCCCTTGCCTCAGTCTTCACACAGCATTTCCCTCCTCAGCATTCAAAGGTCACCTTCAAGGTCATGTCCTCAGGCTTTTCAATCTAGCCATCCTGTCACTTGCTATCACATTGTTCTAGGTGTTAAATTTTCTCTGTAACGTGTTCCACTGACTGATATTTCTCTTTCTTTCTTTCTTTTAGAGACAGGGGGTCACTAATTTGCCCAGGCTGGCCTCCAACTCCAGGGCTCAAGCCTCAGCCTCCCAAGTGGCTGGAATTAAAGGCGTGTATCACCACGCCCAGTTTCATAATTTTCTTCTTGCATTAATTGCCGTATTGTCTTTCTTCCCATACCTGGTTCACTGTTCTATTTCCAAAACCTAACTCAGTACCTGATGTGCAACAAATATTTGGTGAATTTGTTCATTAACCTCTTAAGACCAAGAGGAAAGTGAAAGGGCCACATGCTTAACTTGTTTGATGACTTTCCTTTTGAAAAAAGTGTCCCTGCCCACTTAAAGAATGAGGGTGAGGGCTGGAATCTGGCTCCCTCAAATCTAGGCCCTAACACTGATTTAGGAGGGAAATCTAATGGCTGTGTGTGGGACCCCCAGGTATCCCTCCTCCTCCTGCCCCGCTGCTTTCGGTGTGCTAACCAAAAATGACAGAATACCCTGATCACTCTGTGACCCAGCCAGTGGCCGGTTTGTTTTGTTTTGTTTTGTTTTGTCTTGTCTTTGAGATAGACGTTCCCTCTGTCACCCAGGCTGAAGTGCAATGGTACGATCTCAGCTCACTGCAGCCTCCGCCTCCTGGGCTCAAACAATTCTCATGCCTCAGCCTTCCAAGTAGCTGAGATTACAGGCATGAGCCACCATGCCCAGCTAATTCTAGCTGCAGGTTTTTCCCAGCAGGCTTAGGCCCAAACTGGACCCTTGGACATTCCCAGGCACTGATAAAGGTATCGAGGTTGATGCACAAAACACTGAAAGAAACCAGTACTGGCTCTGAGCCAAATTCCTTAAACCGTCATATAGTCTCCACACCCAAATACCCTAAGTAGAACACCCCTTTTCTCTCACTGTCTTGAGGATACACTGCAGCACTTTCAACATAAGCTGCACTAATAAATGCTTTGGACTGACCGGCTGCCCTGGCATTTATTGAGTGCTTCTTTCTTTGGAATCCCAACTGGCCCCATCTCGGGATGGGGTACTCCCTCATGGGAACTTCCCTGTCGCTGCTTTTGGGGCGACTCCAGACATAAGTTCGATGGGATAAGACACTGTGGCAAAACTGCGGCAACTTTAAGTGTCATCTTCACCTTGGGATACCCACTGATACACAGCCTGGTCACCTCAAGAGAAGTTTGACTTGCAACGTGTGACACAAAAAAGGATCCCAGCCAGGCACAGTGGCTCTCACCTGTAATCCTAGCACTTTGGGAGGCCAAGGCGGGTGGATCACTTGAGGTCAGGAGTTCGAGACCAGCATGGCCAACATGGTGAAACTCCATCTCTACTACAAATACAAAAATTAGCCGGGCGTGGTGGTGGGCACCTGTAATCTCAGCTACTAGGGAGGCTGAGGCAGGAGAATCACTTGAGCCCAGGAAGTGGAGTATGCAGTCAGCTGAGGTCGCGCTAGCCTGGGCGACAGAGCAAGACTCCGTCTCTGTTTAAAAAAAAGAAAAAAAGGATTCCCACTGGCAATGGAAGCATGGATTTATTTACAAAGGAGCCTTGCTTGGAGGCAGGCAAGTCAGACCCACAGACCAGAAAATATGCAACTGCTTAAGCTAAAGAGGAATCTATAGCCAGCGGAGCCATAGGAAGACCAATGTTCTCTGCCTGTGGGTCTTAAGAGACGCCATTCAGCCTTCCAAGCCCCTTTCCTGATTCCCTTGCAACAACGCTTAGAACACCACAGCTGTTTTTTGCAAGGAAAAAGAAAACAGGAAACTTAAGATCCACTATTTCGCACCAAAACTTGAAAATAAACTTAAAATTTCTTCAAAATTGCATTTAGTGCTTGGTAAACCTCAAGCAAACAGAATACTAAAAATATCACCTGTCTTCTCTTCCACTTCCCAAGGTACCATAATTATAACTTGACACAGGATGGAAAACTGTGACTTACCAGCTTCGATGCATTCTGGCTTCAGGCAGTACTCCTGTTTAGCTTGGAGACTTAAGAGACCTTGACTCACTGAAAAAACAGACCAAAATAAATGACTGACTTGTAGCAGACCACCATCCGGTAAACCACCCTCGGAAACATACGCAACACATTTGATATCAGTTCATCCTTCTCAGTGTTGACACGGTATTCCAAAACCCAGTTGGTTCAATGTCACGAAACCAGACTCTAGTTGCTAGCTACATAACCTTGGTAAGACTCTTGGTTGCTTTGAAACTCAGTTCTCTCATATGTAAGATAAGTAAGTATAACTAGACCAGAGCTCCTAAGAGTGTGGTCTCTAGAGCAGCAGCAGCTGTTGCTGCTGCACCTGGGAGCTTGTTAGAAAGTCACTCCAGATCTTGACTCAGAAAACCTGGGGGTGGGGCCCAGCCATCTGCAGTTTAACAAGCCCCCCAGGTGATTCCAATACATGCTCAAATATGAGCACCACTGGGCGAGATACTCTCTAAAGTCGTTTCAACCTCCAATTATCAGTGGTTTAAGTCTCATACTTTCACTCTATTGGTTATAACTCCATGCCCATGTTCAAGATGGGAAAATTGAAACTTAAACTATGTCATTTGGAGGCAATCAGAGTGGAAATAGAAAGCTAGCATGTATGGCTTTTAGAGTTCTGGATCTTATCTAAACCATCCATACAGATATGGACCAAAAAAGGAGTAGGGGTAAAGAATATACTGAACATATCTCAATCACCTATTAGTAGCAACAGTCATTTTCCGCCTGCCCTGAACCCCACAAACCCTCTGCCCACCAGGCCCAGCTTAGCTACCAGACATTTGCAACTCTGTGGAACAAGCTTCCAGCTATTTCCTCCTTTCCCCTCTTCCACAAAAAAAAAAAAAAAAAAGTCTGAAATTGAAATGGCTTTTCACCAATGGCTTAATGTCCCCATCTGGCTGGCAACATTATCTAAACAGGTTTCTGCAGAAGTACAGAAGGGTGCCCATTTGTCAACCCCAGGTAGCACCTGGGCATTAGCAGATGTGAGTTTAAGATTTCAAAAATATTTGTGGTAGCTGAGGAAATTCTGGGGAATTCATTCTTGCTGTGCTCTGTGAGCAGAAACAATGAATCATTTGGAGATGTGGCCATGGGGAGAGGGATGGTGGTAGGTGAATGGGGACCAAGGCCCTCTGTGGAAGGATCAGAAAGCTCGGCTGTGCCTATATTTCTGCTAGAGATGGAAGACCTATAGATTACTAGTCAGTGTGGCAAGTTTTTGTAAATGGAGCCTTCTTTTCCTTTGTTTTTTTCTCTGCTGCCATCTTCCAAGCAGCCTCTTTGCATTGTGTTACATTATAGATTCAAGAAAACTATTCAAGAAAACTGCCTAGGAAACATCTCAGTCCTATTTTTTTTTTTTTTTTTTTTTTTGAGACGAGTTTCTCTCTGTCGCCCAGGCTGGAGTGCAGTGGCGCGATCTCGGCTCTCTGCAAGCTCCGCCTCCCGGGTTTACGCCATTCTCCTGCCTCAGCCTCCCGAGTAGCTGGGACTACAGGCACCCACCACCACGCCCGACTAATTTTTTGCATTTTTAGTAGAGACGGGGTTTCACCATGTTAGCCAGGATGGTCTCGATCTCCTGACCTCGTGATCCGCCCACCTCAGCCTCCCAAAGTGCTGGGATTACAGGCGTGAGCCACTGTGCCCAGTCCATCTCAGTCCTATTTTTAAGAAAATAAGTTTCTTAGCAAAAAGATATGTTTTGATTTCTGTATAAAGCAAAAAAGAAAAGGTAAAAATATATATATGGGCAGCATAAAGATTAGTGTGCAATATTCCACTATGCCTGGGTGGTAGAACCTCAGGGGGAATTTTCCCCAACAGTCAATTTTTATATGTTCATCTAATTTTCTTTAGTGAGCATGTGTTCTTTTTTTATAATGCAAAAATAAGCTTTATTGTAAATAATAATAATATTTTTATAATTCTGGACAATATCTTCTTGATCTTAGCCTTATTTTAAAAAACAAAAGAGCTAATAAAATCATTAAAGATTTATTCCTTTCATGAGAAATAATTCTTGACCCAAAACCTTGAAGAAGTAAAATCAGGTATCTTTATCTAATGATGAGTAGAAGGAAGGTTTTAAATATAACTAATTAGGCCGGGCACAGTGGCTCAGACCTGTAATCCCAGCACTTTGGGTGACCGAGGTGGGCGGATCACCTGAGGTCAGGAGTTTGAGACCAGCCTGGCCAACATGGTGAAACCCCATCTCTACTGAAAATAAAAAAATTAGCTGGGCGTGGTGGTGCGTGCCTGTAATTCCAGCTACTCAGGAGGCTGAGGCAGGAGAATTGCTTGAACTCAGGAGGTGGAGGTTTTAGTGTGCCAAGATCGCACCACTGCACTCCAGCCTGGGTGACAGAGTGAGACTCAGTTTCAAAATATATATATATATGTGTGTGTGTGTGTGTGTGTGTGTGTGTGTATGTGTGTGTGTATATAATTAATTGGGACACTGACAGACCCAACCCCTCAAGGAAGAGCATTATCTCCATGGATGGGGTTATTTTAAAATCCTCCAAATAAATGAGGATCAACAAGCCCAGATAATGTGAAGGTGTAAGTGAATGAAATAGAGACAATAAAGAAAATATTTTTAATATAAAAATTAAGATGTTACTTTTGAATGGTTGGGAGCATTGAAAAATACCTGTAAATAGCAGTTTGGTTTCTCATTGTAGATTTCTCTGTAACCAGAGGAAATGTCCTCAGGATGCAGTGGAGTCATCCACAGATCAAGAGCATAAGAATGGCCAGAAAGCAGGGGTCAGCACACTATGGCCCGTAGGCCAAATCCACTGCCTGTTTCTGTACAGCCCATGAGCTATGAATGGCTTTTACATTTTTTTCATGGTTGGGAAAAATAAAAAGAAAAATAATATTTCATGACATATGAAAAGTATATAAAATTCCAATTTCAGTGTCTAGAAATCAGATTTCCTTGGCACACAGCCATGCCCATTTGTGTACATATTGTCCGTGGCTGCTTTTGTGCAACAACAACAGAATTGAGTAGTTGCAAGAGGCCGTATGGCCCACAGAGTCGAACATATTTACTATCTGGCCCTTGACAGAAAAAGTTTGCGGGCCAGTGCATCTGAGAAACAGATTGTGGGGAGGAAAGAGAGGGAAAGAGAAGAAGAAAGGACACTTGGAAATAAATAAAGTGGTTACAGGCATATATGTTTTCCATTCCGGTGCCCTGTAGCTTCTCTGAAGCCACCGCAAGGCCACTGGCAATCACTCTTACTATAGAAGCACTAAGGTTTCGAGGAAAGATTATCCCGGAGCCTCAGATACAAAGACGAGGTAAGAAGGGATGCTAGAAATTGCAGGCATGTAAGTGAATGTGGACAGGCAGAGAAATATACCGCAAAGTCAACCAGGAAGCCCCCTGAAGAGAAGACGACCCTAACTAGAATATTGTCATGAAGAGCATGGCTGGGCAGGTCCCTGGAGCTTGTCAGACAAGCGCTTTGCCTGGGTGCAGAGTGGAGGTGGGTGGCAGAGTTGAGGAGAGGGATGAGGAGAGGGGGTAAGGGGGTGATTCTAAAATAGTGCAGAAATATTTAACAAAAAGAAGTATCCCTGAATGTATACATCCAAATAGATGTGGTCACCTGAAGCAATGCTTCTCAAACCTGTATTTGCGAACAATCCCCTGGGGGTCTTGTGAAAATGCAGATTGTGGATCAGCGGGTCTGGGGTGGAGCTCAAGCTCTCCAGTGATGCTGATGCTGCTGGTCCACAGACCCCATTTTGAGAAGCAAAGTTGTAGAGGCCACAGCCTTAGTTTGCCCTTATTCTCTAACATCATTTGAGCTCCTCTTAGAAAGTCAAGGTGAGAGCCAGGTTATTGGACACGCAGGAAAGTTCTCTTTCATATGTTATGCAGGCCTCCTTATCCGTAATACTAGTGTCTGGCTTGATGAATTTTACTTTGCTCTAAGAACATCGACACTGTTTCCTAAGAATAATTTTCTCTGAAAGAACAAAGATTTGCTGCCATGGAGAATCTTTCAACGGATATGCCATGGCCTCAGGATGTAATCATAAAAGTAGAGCTTTGTAAAAGTTTCATGCAGTAGTAATATCGTTAAAAAGAGTACGTATTTTTACATAAACAATAATTATTTGGATTTTTAAGTTTGGGAGCATTTGCAAAACCTAACCTTGCAGTCACGTTCCACATAGCATGTAGCCCATAGAATTTTCCCTCTCATTTTGAATTTCAGCAGAGGACACTTATCTGAACCCGAAGTACTGAGAAATCTCACAAGAGTTTTCAAGAGCCACAGATTCAGTTGCAGGAGTAGGAGATTTAGCTTTACCAGAAAGCAATAAACCCATCTAATTTCCTAAATCTTCAGCCACAGAAAACAGGGAAAGATGGTTTGCTCATTTTAGCAGAGTTTTCAACCACACAACCCTACCTCTTTTAATTACTGGTTTACCCCTGCCAAAATAAACATGGCCTCCTGCATCCTGTATATGCCAAGGAAGGTTTCCAGGTTTGCTACATTTCAAACTGCACCTAGAATCTCCTCATTCCTACATAACGTTCAAGCTAATGAAGTATTACGGGTTGTATGAGAAAAATTAAAATGGTAATAGTCAAGGGTTCAGCAAGCCTAGAATTTTAGAAAATCCTTCACTCCTTTCCAAGATATTTGATTCTTTTTCATAGGAATACACTTCTATCATCCTATATACTCTCTGGGTACATCGTTCTCACCAAGAGTCATGAAAATAACTGAATCACAATATCTTTCAAATCCTGGGGGAAAAAACCTCTGTTTTCCTTCGTATTAATTTGTAAAGCAAATTGCATCTCAGCAGAGTCACTGGATAAGAAAGGAATTGAAGAATATCATTAAAAGTACACTTTAAAGGACTGATTTGTGTTTTGTGAATTAAATTTCATGATTCGTTCAAGCAAACATTAATAAAAGTCAAATGGAAAGACACTCCAGCATGATTTTCATCACAATGTAAAGTCTTTCCTCAAAATATAAATGAAACTATGTGACTATGAATTCATAAACACTTATTTTGCTAAATGTACCACATAAAAATTTTTCCGCCCAATGCAACAGAATCAGCCAGCTACTCGAAGCCACTTACACCCACTTTGCCTTCTGGACTATACATTTGGTACTTGGGTGTATTTATTTATTTAGGCTCCTTAAAAAAGGCTTCTTTATCATTTGCATATTTGATAGAAACTAAAGATGCACCACCTACGAACGCAGGCAAACAGCCCTATACCTGTGTTATGACAAGTTTTGCTAAAATAAAGCACAAGGAAACTTCTCGACACACACCCAGTTCCCCCGGCCTCCTGCACTCCACTTACCTAGAAACAAGATCGTGCCCAGAACTAGGGTGCCACCGACAAACACAACCAGGGCAATTCGAGTGCCTCTGTTGGCCTTCTTTCCAGTCTCCACGCTGCTCCCTGTTTCTGCTTCCATCAGAAGGGCCGTAGAGAGCACACGAGAGGAAAGTCACTTTTCGTGGTCTGGTGGCTGGTCTCAAGAGCGAGGCGTTGACATCCAAGGCTCTCTTGCTCTTCTACTAATGGACAGCTTAAAAAACTCCCGTCAGGAAATCTCCCCTCGCCACCCTTTCTCAAATAATTCTTCACAAATGAAAATTATAAAAACCAAAATATTGGTTGCCTTGGCTTTCCCCCTGACTAGACAAAACAAACAACGTTGCTTTATCTTGGTGCTCTCCCTCAGCAAACTCTCTCTCAACCGATTGTTTGGCAGGCTTTTCTCTCAAGCGTTCCGAGTATACATGTTTTACTATGTTGCTGAACAGATGTTTTAGCTATTTAAATGTATAGTCACTTGGGGAGGAAAAAACAATTGTTTTATCAAAACTGGATTCTCGTGAAACTCCCCCAAATCATGATAAGTTAGGTGGCCAGGATTCACCGGACCCACTTCAGGTTCTCAATTAATCATGTAATTCTGTTGCAAGAATCATTCTGCTTGCCTGAATTGTCTTCATCAAAGATATTCTTTCAGTGTGTGAGTCCCTTTTTAAAGCCTTCTAAGAGTTCCTAGGATATCCTGGAGCATTTTATTTTAGGAACTTTGTGTATGATAGCATGTGCCAAAAATCAGTCATAGTCCAGTGCAGTGCAAAGTAGCAATTAAGACAACCTACAGAGGCTGATGGTTTGAACTGGAACTTTTTCTTAAAGGAGATGTGAAAGGACATTTTGGAGGAAATTGATGCGAATTGTACAAAAAAAAAAAAAAAAAACACAAACCCACAAAAAAACACAAGTGCGTGAATTAAGTTTATTAGCAACTACAAAAGATATGATGAAAAATTTTTCCCTTGCATGTTTTTGATGAAAAGTGCACCATGTGTTTTGTCTGCCACTCCTACTGAGGCAGCCATTCATTAGGATGTTTTTGCGTTTACATAAAGTGTCCACTTCAGCAGATTCCCCAGGATGAATTAAAAGGCAATTGGTTTCAGGCCGGGCGTGGTGGCCCACGGCTGTAATCTCAGCACTTTGGGAGGCTAAGGCAGGGGGATTGCTTGAGGCCAGGAGTTCGAGACCAGCCTGGCCAACAAGGCCAAACCTTGTTTGTACTAAAAACACAAAAATTAGCCGGGCATGTTGGTGAGCACCTGTAGTCCCAGCTACTCAGGAGGCAGAGGTGGGAGAATCGCTTGAGCCTGGATGGTGGAGGTTGCAGTGAGCCAGATCTCATCACTGCACTCCAGCCTGGGTGACAGAGACCCTGTCTCAAAAATAAACAAACAAAAAACAAAGGCAGTTGACTTCACTGGAAAGACTGATGAATGACTGGGTCTTTGATTTTTTTATTATGATAATGATTTAAACAATAACAATGTGCTTTCTTCATGGGGAAGGGCAACTGATATTCCAATGCTACCATTGAAATGATATAGATTTTATCATCCAAAGATATAGATATCATTAATTCACAACACAATTACTACCTACCTGCTTTTGTTTTGCTGGAGGTCATAGGGCAGTGGGAGTAGGGGTAGAGAATTCAACTATACCTAGAAACCGGTAGAGCAATTATCTCAATGCAAAACTTGTGCACATGGCTTTAGAGGTGACACAGGAGCTCAGCAGGTGCTGATGAGCTCAGTATAACATGGCCACACATTCATGATCCTGTCTGGCTTGTCTTGGTCAGGGCTTAAGCCCTTAGCATGGAATTCTCTCAAGTTTTGGGGCTTATTCCATAACATACCTTAGTTTCTGCTCATTTCATGTTGCACCAAAGTCAGGGGATCATGTCTTTGTCCAAGTTACGACATCATGGTGTGTTGTAGTTATCCTGTGCTCATTGGTTGTTGATGTTACTTTGTTGCTGTTATTCCATAACACATCTTAGCAGGCCTTTGGCCCCTAGTATGAGATTCTCCCAAGAGTTTTTGGACTTGACTCTAGAATACATCTTAGACCATGAACTCCACAAGGTCAGGAACCATGTTCAATGTTGCAGCTCCAGCATCGACATTTCCTGACCCTTCACAGTGAAAGGGAGAAATAAAAGCAATACAAATCATCCAAGTTAGCCCTAGCCACTAACTCTTAAAAACCAGCTTCAGCCGGGCACGGTGGCTCACGCCTGTAATCCCAGTACTTTGGGAAGCCAAGATGGGTGGATCACACGGTCAGGAGTTCGAGACCAGCCTGGCCAACATGGTGAAACCCCGTCTCTACTAAAAATACAAAAAATAGCTGGGTGTGGTGGCAGGCGTCTGTAATCCCAGCTACTGAGGAGGCTGAGGCAGGAGAATTGCTTGAACCCAGGAGGCGGGTTGCAGTGAGCTGAGATCATGCCACTGAACTCCCGTCTGGGTAGCAGAGCAAGACTCTGTCTCGAAAACAACAACGACAACAACAAAAACAAAACAAAACAAAAAACCAGCTTCAGGGCCAGAAGTGGTGGCTCACACCTGTAATCCCAACACTTTGGGAGGCTAAGGTGGGCAGATCACTCTAAGTCACGAGTTCGAGATCAGCCTGGCCAATGTGGTGAAACCCCATCTCTACTAAAAATACAAAAAAATGGCCAGGTGTGGTGGTGCGTGACTGTAATCCCAGCTACTCAGGAGGCTGAGGCACAAAAATCGCTTGGACCCGAGAAGTGGAGGTTGCAGTGATCTGAGATGGCGCCACTGCACTCCAGCCTGGGTGACAGAATGAAACTGTGTCTCAAAAAAACCAAAAGGCCAAGGTGGGTGGATCACCTGAGGTCAGGAGTTCGAGATCAGCCTGGCCAACATGGTGAAACCCCGACTCTACTAAAAGTTTAAAAATTAGCCGGGCGAGGTCGCAGATGCCTGTAATCCCAGCTACTTGGGAGGCTGAGGCAGGAGAATAGCTGGAACCCAGGAGGCAGAGGTTGCAGTGAGCTGAGATCGCACTACTGCACTCCAGCCTGGGCAACGGAGCAAGACTCCGTCTCAAAACAACAACAACAACAAACAACAAACAACCAGCTTCAGCTTCAGGAACCTCACATGCTAAGCCCTAATTATTCCTTCTAAATGCTCAGCTGACAATGATACTTCATATAGGCATAGAACATTTGCTTTAACCTCATGGTAAATCTACATACTTGATAGCAAAGGTATTTTAACTCTGTTTTACAAATAAGGACACTGAAACCAAGGAATGGCCTCAGGTGGCATGGGAAAATCACAAATGGATAGATGGGAGATGGGATCTTTGCCATACATGGCATGTCTGCAGCTTGACAAAGCTTCCTGTGCACAGCGAGAGGACAGTCACCCAAGCACGACACCAGGACTCACTTCTTTCCTCTTTCCTTCCTCCTCCCAATCTCTTCACAACTTTCAGCGTCCCCACTCACATTGAATAGTGGCCGTGAGTTCCTAGCTGAAGTAGCCTTCACCTGCCTTGAACTTGCAATTCCCCCAGAGGTGAGGGGAATTTGGGGATTCCCCTGAAGTTAGACCTACCCATCACTTACCAACAGGAATTCATTCCTGAACGGTCAACTGCTGAGTGAAATGCCATTAAACCAAAAAATTACTTTCATTAATTGTAATAGGAAAATTATGATGCGTTCTATCCCAAACTAAGATACGCAAACACAGACAGAAAAATGTATTCATTGAACTTAATTGTACATTTTAAAATAACTGAAAGACTGCCATTGGATTGTTCGTAACACAAAGGATAAATGCTTGAGGGGATGGATACCACATTCACCATGATGTGATTGTTTCATATTGCATGCCTGTATTGAAACATCTCATGTACCCACAAATATATACACTTGATACGTACCCACAGACATTAAAAATTAAAATAAGTAATTTTAAAATGTATTACTTGAACAATGAAAACAAGTCTATAAAAGTAATATAGAACTGTTGAAATATTGAAAATAAACATAGTTTGTGTAATGTAATGTAATGAAGCTTTCTTTTATTCACGAAAGGAATAAAGGAAAACTTGAGAGTAGCGGGATTGCCAGAGGAAAGGATGTGGGAGAATCACTCATTATAAGGTACATTGTTCATTCTGTGCCATTTTCTGCATTAATTTTTCAATCTTTTAGGAGATGATGATAATCTTGCCCTCAAAATAAACCACACTTAAAGTAGCACAGAAAAAAAGAAAAGAAAAGAAAAAAACCCTTTAGGGCAAAATAAAGAAGTTCAAAGCACAGGGAAATAATAGGTGCTCACAGGACTAAAGCGGGGGTCTGCAAACAAGAGTACATGGACCAAATTTGGCCCACTGCCTGTTTTTGTAAATAAAGCATTTTATTTTTCAACTTTTTTTTTTTTTTTTTTTTTTTTGAGACAGGGCCTCACTTTGTTGCCCAGGCTGGAGTCCACTGGCGCAATCTTGGCCCACTGCAACCTCCACCTCCTGGGTTCAAGCAATTCTCCTTCCTCATCCTCTCGAATAGCTGGGACTACAGGCGGTGCGCCACCACGCCCACCTAATCCTTGTATTTTTAGTAAAGATGGGGTTTTGCCATGTTCCTCAAGCTGGTCTCGAACTCCTGGGTTCAGGTGACCCACCCGCCTTGGCCTCCCAAGTGCTGGGATTACAGGCATGAAACATCATGCCCGGCCTGTAAACAAAGTTTTTATTGGAACAAGGTCACACCTATTTGTAGATTGTGCATAATTGCTTTCATGCTGCAAGAGCAAAGTTAAGTAGTTTTGCAACAGAGACATTTTGGCCTTCAAAGCTTAGAATATTCACTCTCTGGCTCTTGACAGGAAAAGTTTACCAACCTCTGCACTAAAGAGTAGTAAAAGATGCTACCTCTAGCCGGGAGCGGTGGCTCACGCCTGTAATCCCAGCACTTTGGGAGGCCACGGTGGGCGGATCATGAGGTCAGGAGATCATGACCATGGTGAAACCCCATCTCGAGTAAAAATACAAACAGCCGGCTGTGGTGGTGCGTGCCTGTAGTCCCAGCTACTTGGGAGGCTGAGGCAGGAGAATCGCTTGAACTTGGGAGACGGAAGTTGCAGTGAGCCGAGATCACGCCACTGCACCCCAGCCTGGTGACAGAGTAAGACTCTGTCTCAAAAACAAAAAAACAAAACAAAACAAAAAAAAAGCTACATCTTCACGCCATCTACATGGCACACAAAAGAAAATGTTTATCCACACTTGACCTGTAACTCAAAATTGTTCCATTCGAGGGTCTTTGATTAGAAACTGCTGTGTCAGGGAAACTGGTGAATGTGTCTTTGCCTGAAACTGTAATATTGAAACTATGATTTCAATATTATGATTTAGCATACAATTTAGTGTGTTTGGGAGTGAGAAGTCATTATTCTGGGAAATAAAAGGGGAGGGACGTTATTCTAAAACTTTTTACAACAATTCTAGAGCTGTGAAAATTAGTTAATTGAAAAGTCATTATGCAAGGTAAGTCTGTTAGTAGTCTGCTGTACACCCACCTATTTCAATTAAGAACATTCAGGACTATCTTGGACATTCAGTGGATCAATCGATGAATCAACAGAAGTTTTTTGAGCATTTCTCAGGTGCCTAGCCCTGTGCAAACCCTTGTGAAGCAAGACCAAGAACTCATGCCGGAGGTTCTGGACTGGTCAACAGGGATGAAAATACTGTATGGGAAGCCCAACTTGGCCACATAACCCTAAAGCATGCAGGCCTGACCATAAGGGCAGTCAGTGCCCAGAGAAGCAGAAATCCCTGAGCGGTAGATTCGTTGGGAAGACTTCCAGAATGTTTGCGAGAATGGGCAGCTTGCAGGACAAGAGGAAGGCTTCCAGATGCGCCGAGCCCCACCCCAAGAGGGGACTTGCCTGGGCATTTACCACTCTCCCTGCAGGACTCACAGGTACAATGATTTATCCCGAGGTAACGGAATCCAGTAACAACGGCCCAAGCTGCTAATGGGCCGGGATGACAGCTGAAGCCGTCTTTATGCTAGACATGAGTGCATCTGGTCATTATTTGGATGTGCAGGGTCCTCTGTTTCAAGCAGTAAAATCCCATGTGGGCCATAATTTTAGTGAGAAAGAAGGAAATGATTCAAATTCTGAAAAATGTTTTCATCCATCCATTGGAAGGAGGAGGGAGGAGGGAAGAGGGAAGAGAGGAGAGGGAGAGAAGAGCTATGAAAATAAATAGTGAAAGCTCAGGTCTGGGGATTGTGGTGGGCTCTGTTACTTACTGGCAGGTCCTTCAGACTAGAGGAGTTCAAATTCCAGGCCTTTCATTAATGAGATACATTACTTACATTGTATCTGATCTTTTTAAACATCTTCCTTAGGTAGGTGTCCTTATCTCCTTTTACAGATAAGGAAACTGAAGTTTGAAGCTATTAAGTGATTTGCCAAAGGTCACAGGGCCAGTATTTGTCTTAAGGCCAGAATGGTTTCAAATTCCAACCTCTTGTCTCTCTGCTGTGGTTCTTGATAAGTTTGCTTATCAGGTAATTAGTGAAGGTGGGTGTAGCATCTCAAAGTGACACTTGAGCAGAGGCAGAGTGATAAACTATGCTTCCTTTAATTCTCTTGTTTAAAAGAGTAATTATCAGGTTTTATTTCCTTAACAGGAACAGCAGCCATCATTTAATATGGGAGTGGGGGGACATTTTTCAGTTGAGGAACAAAAATAGCAATACACGAACTATCTCCTGATGTGTTGCTGCTAGTAATTGAACATGAGGAAGGATATATACATCTGAGAGGCTATCTATCCATGTGTTATACTTGCTCATTTCTGAGCCTTAAGGGGGATTTTATCCATTGATTTTTCTCACCTCCTTTCCACACAGCTACTATTTCCTCAGTGCCTGCTCACTTTATGTGTATTATCATCAGTCCTTACAGCAGTCCTACAATATAGGAATCTTTTGCAGATAAGGACACTGGAGCCAGCTGAGGATAAGTTATATTCCAAAGGTCACATGATGGGTAAATGATAGAGCCCAGTTGGAACTCAAATCTGTGTGGCTCCTGTGTTGAAATGTACTTGGACTTTGTTTTAATCTGGTATGGTTAAGATAACAAACGTGAAGACAGCCCTTGAAAAGGGTTTATTACTCACAGTTTCGAAGATGAGAGGGCACGCTGATACAGACAGGAGACAGGGAAATACTAGGTACAAGAGGGCAGTTCCCTGATAAAGGCCCCACCCTCAAGCATGAAGACCAGAGGCCCCAAGGAGGACAGGCATTTCTATTTTCATGCCCAAAAAGGTGCCTTTTGGTCCACAATATCCCCTACCCTGGCCCCATATAAACCCTGAACCCCAAGCTCCAGAAGAACCCCAAGCAAAGAGAGGAGGAGGCAAGCAGACCAGCAGACCAGTGACGGCAGAACGATGCAGCAGAGAGAGAAGAGGAGGGACATCTGGATGCCAAGGGGCGTTCGGCCAGGGGCAGTCAGAGAAGAGAGTAAGACCACCTTCCTACTCCATCCCCCCTTCTGGCTCCCCATCCATCTCACTGAGAGCCACCTCCATCACTCAGTAAAACCCTGCACTCAACCTTCAAGCCCATGTGTGATCCGATTCTTTTGGGACACTGGGCAAGAGCTTGGGATACAGAAGGCTGTCACACTCGCCCCCTGCCCTTGTGATAAGGCAGAGGGTCCACTGAGCTGATTAACACACAAGCCATCTGCAGATGGCAAAGCTAAAGGAACACACTGTAACACATGCCCACTTGGGCTTCGGGAGTCACAAACACCCACCCATAGATGCTGCCGTGGGGCCAGAGCCCAAAAGCGCTCACCCTGGTTCCTGCACCTGCCCATCTGCATGCTCCCCCTCCCATGAGGGGTCTGAAATGCGGGGGCAACCAAACAGGCAAGTCACACCCCTGTCTCATATCCTGCAAGGGGAATCAGGGAACTCTCCCATTTCAATGGCTTGCCACACAGGGCCATATGTGGGCGCATCAGGGAGCAGAAGGAGCAAAGGGAAACCACAGGCACTTTATTGTGGTTTTCAAGGAAAGGAATGGGCAAGGCAGGGTAAGGAGCTGAGCAGGTTTAGGATTGGGTGGATAGCATGAATAATTTCAGCAGGCTCTGGTCTCTAGAGTGGTCTCCAGTGCTCTGGTAACTAGCCCTGGGATGATGTGGGGTGGAGAGGTAGGGGTATAGGGTCCTTCACTGCAGGAGTCTGGTAAAAGGAAGTGGGGGGGTATATGAACATGGATTGGTTGATTTGCATATCAAAGGCATGCTCACAGGCAAGTCAGTTACTATCTCTAGGAATTAGCTAACTCTGGGAGGGACAGACCTTCCCTGGGTCTGCAAGGCGCCAAGATGTCAACACATCATAAAATATAGAAAATAAAAAAACATGATTGATACAGCTCCCAAACCCATAATATTAATACCTTTTCCAAAGCACTCCACTGCATAACGATTTTAAAATGTAATAGCTATTCATCCAACTAGTGTTTACTTGCTGTATCCTTAAACTGATCACACTCACCCAACTCGTTGGTTAGACTATTAACCTATAGAAGTTTGTATGCCCTTGATTAATAACACCCTGTTGTTCAAGGATGGCTTACCTAGATGTTTATGAGGACAAGGGGATTAGAGAAGTGGGTCTCAAATTTGAGTGGACACCAGAATCTCCTGGAGGGCTGGTTAAAACACAAACTGTGGCCAGGCATGGTGGCTTGCACCTGTAATCCTAGCACTTTGGGAGGCCGAGGCAGGTAGATGGCTTGAGACCAAGAGTTTGAGACTAGCCTGGGCAACATGATGAAGCCCCGTCTACAAAAAATACAAAAACTAGCTGGGTGTGGTGGTGAGCTCCTGTATTCCCAGCTACTCAGGAGGCTGAGGTGGGAGGAATGCCTGAGCCTGGGAGGTCAAGGCTGCAGTGAGCCTTGATTGTGCCACTGTACTCCAGCCTGGGTGACACAATGAGACCCTGTCTCCAAATTAAATTAAACTAAATTAAATCAAAAAACAGATTGCTAGGCTCCATCCCTAGAGTTTCTGATTCTGTAGGTCTGAGATGGGCTGAAATTTAAATTTCTTTTTCTTTTTCTTTTCTTTTTTTTTTGAGACGGAGTCTCACTCTGTCACCCAGGCTGGAGTGCAGTGCTGCAATCATGGCTCACTGCAACCTCCGCCTCCTGGGTTCAAGCGATTCTCCTGCCTCAGCCTCCTGAGTAGCTGTGATTACAGGCGCCCACCATCACGCCCGGGTAATTTTTGTATTTTTAGTAGAGACGGGGTTTCACCATGTTGGCCAGGTTGGTCTTGAACTCCTGACCTCAGGTGATCCACCTGCCTTGGCCTCCCAAAGTGCTGGGATTACAGGCGTGAGCCACTGCACCCGGACTGAAATTTGAATTTCTAACCAGGATGATGCTGATGCTGCTAGTCTGGGGACAACATTTTGAGAACCACTAGTATAGGGCAACCATTAAATCTCTCTGCAATATGGTAAAGTGGATTGAAGAACCAACAGAACTAAACATCAAACTTATGTAGTGAAAACGGTGATGCTATTCAAAATATTTAACAACCACCATGGCATGGCACTGACCAGGGGACTGGGACCCATTTCAGTGGCACCTACTGTGCCAGGTACTATCTTAGTTGCTGGATCTGGAGAGTTCTAGGAGATGGGGTGGATTGGATGAGGCTGCAGGGGGCCCAGAGGAGCAGCCATTCATAGCTAGTAACAGCAGCAGCCACACTGGTACGAACCAACTGAATTGCAGTCCTGAGTCAAATTTCAAATGGACTTTCGATGTTCTTAAAATCCTTCAGTGGCTGCTGTCAGTTTTTAGGAAAATGTAAAAATGCTTCACACTGAGTTCCTGCATGATTGAGCTCACGCAATCCTCCAGGCTCACCTGTGCACGGCTTCTCAGTTTACATCCTACACACCAGTCATTCTAAACCTCTTCAAGTCCTCAAATGCACTAAAGTTTACCCAGCCTTTTGCGCTTTGAAAACATTTCTCCTTTTGCCTGGAAAACCATTTCTTTAGGAAACTCAGGTTCATCTTTTAAGACCCAGCTCAGATTTTACCTCCTCGAGAAAATCTTCCCAGACCCCTCTTCTTAGTAAGGCCACCGGGTCACAGGATGTCTGGTTGTATTACAAGTCTCTGCAGAAGGCTGCCCCGTTAGTCCACATGTAAGTTGAGATCAGACATTTACTATATCTTATCAATTTTAAGAGGGACTTTTTTCAAGCTTTAACATTTCTAGAAGTAGAAT
The DNA here is from genome assembly GCF_000951045.1 of Mandrillus leucophaeus. Taxonomy (NCBI): domain Eukaryota; kingdom Metazoa; phylum Chordata; class Mammalia; order Primates; family Cercopithecidae; genus Mandrillus; species Mandrillus leucophaeus. The sequence continues at coordinate 3,153,163 of NW_012103377.1, forward strand.
GTACCTCGTAAGTGGTGATGTGGCATAATTTGATGGTATTTTTCTCTCTCAATGGTATTATGGTGGTATTATGGTACATCTTACAATCAACTGAACCTTAGATTCAGTGAAATGTTTTTTTCTTCCCTGTATCCACGTTTTCTTATGCAACACTGAGCATGTGGAATATGCTTTGGCTTTCAGCCCCACTGTGACCTTCTAGTGTGTTCAATGTATGGTTGGCAGCTGGAAGCCCATGAACTACATTTTCCAGGCTCCCTTGCCAGCTCAGTTTCTGTTAGACTCTGTCAAGGGAAGGCATTAATAGGAAATTCAAAAATGGGAGGAATGTAGAAGCCTGGTTTATTTTTTCTTTCCTGATCCTGGGTTTATCCAGGACTCCAGTAGGAAACTCCGGGATCCTACATAAAGACCGCAAATGTGACAGCCGCAGGGGCACATGGCTGCAGATGACTGCAGACTCTGGTAGCATCAGTGGGATTGTGGCTCCTGGAGTCCCACTCAGCAGCAGCAGCAGCAGCAACAGCAGCCTCCGAGGCGTGATGTGGACTTTAGGCCACATTCCTCTTCCCTGTTTGATTCTCTAGCCTTAAGGGCAAGTAGCAACCTTTTGCAGTCACTGAACTCTAGGTAACATCCTCTCCTTTGTTCCTTCTGTCCTTCTACTACCTTTGAAACCAATTCCCTGCATTAAATACACTTTTGTTTGAAATACCTCGAGCGGTTTCTGCTTTTCTCACATAATACTAACAGAGCTCCCTTCTCTTTTTCTTGTAACTTCTAACTGCACCATTCACGTTCATATACATTGATTCACGTTCATACATGTTTCCACGCTGCCAGGCAGGATAGTGCAGTGTGACAATGGTTAAATACCTGGTATTTGGGAACAAACTCCTTGGACTGGATTCCTAGCATTGCTACTTACTGCTATGTGACCTTGAAAAAATCACCTAATCTCTCAGGGTCTCAATTTTGTCATCTGGCAATGGGAGATAATAATAAACTATGATACTAATAGTTATGAAGTGCTTAAAATGGTTTCTGAAGAAATGGCAGACATTATTATTGTTCTGTTTCTTAATATTTCATGTGTTTTGTCACCCACAGATATGCCTATAGATGTCTCCTATTGCTTGTGTTTTAAAATTCTTATTCAGGGCTGTCTATGCCTATGGGAGGTATTCAGTCCAGACTTACTGGGGGAGGAAAAGAGGAAGGGATGAAGAAATAATGGAAAGAAGAGGAAATGAAAGGAGAGGGGAGAGGACAAGAGAGGGGTTGGGGGGAGAAGAGGAGAAAAGAGGTAGGGAGGGGAAGTATTTTTTACCACAATTTAAGAAAACATCACCTTTTGGAGGCCAAGGTGGGTGGATCATTTGAGGTCAGGAGTTCGAGACCAGCCTGGCCCACATGGTGAAAACCCCATCTTTACCCAAAACACAAAAATTAGCTGGGCAGTAGTGGCATGCACCTGTAATTCCAGCTACTCGGGAGGCTGAAGCAGGAGAACTGCTTGAGCCTAGGAGGCAGAGATTGGGATGAGCTGAGATCACGTCACTGCACTCTGGCCTGGGTGACAAAGTGAGACCGTGTCTCAAAAGAAAAGAAAAGAACACAAAAGAAAAGAAAAGAAAACATCATCTCTTCTTTGGTCTCTTGCTCTTCACTACAGACCCTGGTCAACCTCTAACTGTAGTTGGTTGTGTTTCTATTGGTAGTAAGGACAGCAGGTGTCCAGTCTTTCAGCCACTTGGTGGTTGGGACCACAATTTGAACAGCTTTATACCTCTGGGACCTGACTGAGAAAGCATTTAACATTGCAGGATGAATGCAACTGAAATTACAATGAGATTACCAAAGTTGGCCTGAAAAGGCTAGGTTCAGTATGTGATTTGTGTAGCCAGAATGAAGAGAAAGGAAAAGAGAGGAGCAATAACAGACTCTGAAGTTACTAGTCATGGTCAAGGATGAGAGGGAGATCCTTTCTTTCAAAATAGTGTTTACCAGGTGTGGTTCACATCTCCTCTGATGGGTTGCCATAAAAACTTACTATCGAATTCCTTGATGTCAAGTATTCTCTGGGTTCACCAAGCCTGGCTTTATTCAAATCAAGACATATCTCACTTCTCTAGAACTTTCTGCCAATAGAATACTCAGTGGAAAAGAAAAAAAAAGATGGATGGACATAAAATAGGGCATCGTCTACAAATGGGGGACGGGAACTAAGATACGATTTTCAAATTTTGACTGATTATTTTCAGTTTTGTAATGCATTTGAAAGACCTCAACTCTAAAAGAGCTTGTTTGACATAATAAATTTGCCATTATTCTTCCGAACATAGCTTAATGAGTACTCATTGTCCCTATTTCTAAAAAACTATAATGTAATTCCCCATGCTCACCACTACATGGGTCTGAGCGAACCGTACCCATGAACAAAGATGGAGGGGCAGCCACATACCATTTAAAGCTGTAAATCAGGTTACAAACTGTTCAATCAAATACATTCTCTCCTCCTACCTTGGAAATAAACTTCATACCCACCTGGAAGGCCAGATTCCAATTCAGAGTTCTCAGACTCGCGGGAGTTTCAGATAGAAACACGCTGGAGAGCGGGCCCCAGTCCTTGGCCCACCCCCTTTCTCTTTTCACTTCCCCCATCCCAGCAGCACCTTGACAATGCATGGGAGCCCAGCCACAGTCTTCCCTCAGGACAATGGGATGACAAGCTGAGAAAGAGACCCCCATGGGCCCTGGATGTGAGCTCTGAGCAAGTTTAAACTGAAAATTTCTAGTCTCAGAGATAAAAAGTGTGTTTTAGAAGGGGACAGAGGCACATCCCCTTGGCACTGCAGATCCTTCACTCCATGGCGAAGGGCATAGCCCCAGGAGAGCCAGAGTGGAGCCCTCTTGAAGCCAGGACCCAGGGCAGGGTCCCTCTTGCCCAGAGCTAGGGCAAAACTGTAGCTCCTTATCCCCTAGCTTACGATATTAAATCCTTTCCCACTGAAAATACTATATTTAAATTATAAGAATTTTTTTTAAAGCAGGGAAATATAGATCTTAGGTGGAAGGAGAGTGAGGATGAGCTACCCACTGCAAATTAGGGCCTTTACAGTGAAAGCAAAAAGGAAAAGACCTGAGTTATGGGTTCTTAAATAGTTTATGCATGTTCATTTAAGGAGACAATGTTTTTCAACATGTCAAATTCTAGGAATGTTTGTATTCGAGGAACGTTTGTATTATTATTACATAAAACACAGATGATATATGAATTTCAAAAATGTAATACATTATGCAAACTGAAAAGATCATTTGTCTTCCAAAGGAGGTGATAAATACTACATTACACAGTAGACTGCCTCACTGATATTAGCCATGAATTCCATTTGGAGTTTACTGCTTGTCTCAAAGGCTTAGCATTATTTAACAGCAATAACTTCCAATCATAACCACTCAGATGATCGATTCTGTTTAGTCACTGAGGTTCCTGTAATGGTGAAAAGACTGTATTATTTTGTTTGAAGCTAGCACACCAAGTCTCATGGTATGGTATAATTAAGAACAACTGTTTACTTTTTCTTAAATCCAACACCCCTCACCCCCACCTCAAAAGCTAGACATTAAAGTACTAAATATAATGATCTTGGTAAACCAAATTGCTATGTTCCTGGCAGCCCTTCCCTGCTGTTTCCCCTAAACATTTCTATCTAAAAGGATGATGAATAAAAAAAGGAAAAAAGAAACCTGGGAAGTATACAGCTATCCCTTGACTGTATCTTCCACCTAACCATCAGAGTTTCCGTTTGAGTGCTTAAAAGCACTCACTCTCTCCTTCCTCTGTCCCTTTTTGGCCATTTTATTTTGAGACAGGGTCTCACTCTGTCGCCCAGGCTGGACTGCAGTGGCACAATCATGGCTTATTGCAGCCTTGACATCCCAGACTCAAGCAATCCTCTTGCTTCAGCCTCCTGAGTAGCTGAAACTACAGGTATGTGCCACTACGCCCAGGTCATTTTTTAAATTTTTTGTAGAGATGGGGGTCTCACTATGTTACCCAGGCTGGTCTCAAGTGATCCTCCTGCCTCTGCCTCCGAAAGTGCTGGGATTACAGGCATGAGCTGCCACACCCAGCCCTTTTTGGGCCATTTTACATAGTTACTTGTACTGTTTCAAATGTTCATGGGGCACACCATGCAGCATCAGGAGACAGCAGCCCACTGTTTTATGCCTGTGCGTTAGTCTCCTCAGACTGGGGGACATTCCTGAGGGCCTTTCATCATCTTGCTTCACTTGGTACCCATGCCAGGGCCTGAAATATAGGAAGTACCCATAATGTATTAAATAAATAAATGATCACCTTTTTGTCCTCAGGAACTATGTAACATTGAGAGTTATTCTGGAATAAAGAATATCAAGAGTTGTAGGCCGGGCGTGGTGGCTCATGCCTGTAATCCCAGCACTTTGGGAGGCCGAGGAGGGCAGATCACCTGAGGTCAGGAGTTTGAGACCAGCCTGCCTAATATGGTGAAACCCTGTCTCTACTAAAAATACAAAAAGTAGCCAGGCGCGGTGGCACATGCATGAAATCCCAGCTACTTCGGAGGCTGAGGCAGGAGAATCACTTGAACTCAAAAGGCGGAGGTTGCAGTGAGCTGACATCGCGCCATTGCACTCCAGCCTGGGCGACAGAGCCAGACTTCATCTCAAAAAAAAAAAAAAGAAAAAAAAAAATCAGAGTCCATTCTCCATGGAAGTGAATTAACCCAGTGTGTTACCTTTATAAATTTTGAAATCTGAGAATCAGAAAGTCCAGATAGAAGATCTTGGATATTTCCATCCAAATCCCACTGGGTAGGGAAAGACATACAAAGAACTCCCAGCATTTAGTGGCAAAGACAAGACTGACAAGGCATGCCCTTCTGAAAGTATTTTTTTAAAATGCATTTTGTTTTAATAACATATTCTAATCATCAGGACACTAGCTTTGGCTATGCTTTGAAAAATGGTACAACACTGCACTTAATCCAAGGTTGTTTTGTTTTGTTTTGTTTTTGAGACAGAGTATCACTATGTCACCCAGTGGAGTGCAGTGGCGTGATCTCGGCTCACCATGGTTATTTTTTTAGAGGTGAAATGAAAATACGTCAGATTCTGGAAATACTTAGAAGGGAATCATTTTGAATGGGGTTGCAATAAGTGATCAATGCAATATGGCAGCTACTGCCTTTTTTCGCTTCTACTTTCAGCTACCTTTTTTTAAAAGGCCCCCCAACCCCGAAAGGAATACCAGACAAATGACAGCCCTCATTACGAGAAGCAAAAGTTTAAAACACTAGAATATATATAGAAAATCAGGTTAGGGAAAGGTTTCTAAAACAAGACAGAAACACATATCATAAAGGAAACAGACTGACAAATTTGACTCCATCAAAATAAAAAACTTCTGTGCATCCAAAAATACTACTGAAAATGAAAAAGACACACTACAGATTGAGAGTAGATACTTGTAACAAAAATACAAGCAACAATGGATTATTATCCTGAAGATTTAAAGTACAACTGATCAATAAGAAAATCAAAGCCCAATAGCCAAACGGACAAAAGGCAGGCATTTTTCCAAAGAGGAACACTGGCCAATTAACTTATAAAAATATGCCCAGCCTCATTTTCAGGTAAATGAAAATTTAAACTACAAGAAATGACCATTTCATATTCCAGACTGGCAAAGATTTATTTATTTATTTATTTATTTATTTAGTCTCGCTCTGTCACCCAGGCTGGAGTGTAGTGGTGCAACCTCCACCTCCTGTGTTCAAGCGATTCTCATGCCTCAGCCTCCTGAGTAGTTGGGATTACAGGCGCCCACCACCACGCCCAGTTAATTTTTGTATATTTTGTAGAGACGGAGTTTCGCCATGTTACCCAAGCTGGTTTTGAACTCCTGAGCTCAAGCAATCCTCCCGCCTCGGCCTCCCAAAGTGCTGGGATTACAGAAGTCATCTGTACTGCACCCCGCAGAGATGCAAAAATTTAGAAGTCTACAATGTCAAGTATTGGCAATGGAGCACTTTCAGCCCTCATAACCCTAATCATAAGTGTAAATTGCTACACCATTTTGAAAAGCAATTTAACAACATATAATAAATTTGAAGCCTGGAGATGCAGACATGTGGGAAGATGGAAGCTACTGGAAGAACTGTGGGTTTTTTTTTTTTTTTTTAAAATGAGTGTACAAAGAGATACCATTCCTAAAGGAATTACAAATTTCAAATCCAGGAGCCAAGCACTGGGTAGTAATATAGGAAAAGGGCACAAGTGTAGGTCACCTCTGATAAATTTTGCCAAGTACCTTTATAATTTCTAACAGTTTTTGTTTTTTAGCCCTTCACATGCAGTGACTTCAGTGGCTGGCTGCATGTTTTAAAGGAGCTCTTTGGCACATAACAAAACCCTATAGTAATGTGAATATTTTCCAACTTCTCCACTGTCTTTCTCCTAGTAACATTATTGTGGCGTTCTGATTCTTCCATGAGGATATTGACATCAGTCTTCCAAATTTTGAAGGCCTGTGAATTCAGGCCTAGTTAAATGCATTTGTTCCATGAAAGAGACGGCTGATCATCTTTTTCATGTGGATTTCTTTCTCCATACATCTGTGCCAAGCTGAAACATAAATTAGTGACTACTATTACTGTTATGTTGAATCCCCTGTTAAGTCCTTGGTATCTTACTGGGTCTTCCAATAGCCAAACCATCAGATACGTCATCTTTTTGATGACTTATATTTCATATTATCTTTTTTTTTTTTTTTTTTGTTTTTTTAAGACGGAGTCTCATTCTTGTTGCCCAGGCTGGAGTGCAGTGGCGCAATATGGCTCACTGCAACCTCTGCCTCCCAGATTGAAGCGATTTTCCTGCCTCAGCTTCCCGAGTAGCTGGGATTACAGGCACCTGCCACCACGCCCGGCTGATTTTTGTATTTTTAGTAGAGACGGGGTTTCATCCTGTTGGCCAGGCTGGTCTCGAGCCAGATCTGACCTCAGGTGATCCACCTGCCTCGGCTTCCCAAGGTGCTGGGATTAGAGGCATGAGCCACCGCGCCCGGCCTCATCTTTTTGATGGTTTATATTTTCATTTTCTTTTTACTGGGTCCTGTGTGCCTGCCCAACCCTGGGGATGCAAAGCTCAACAGGACATGGGCCCTACCCTTCAAGAGCTTACAGAGCTACTTAAAGTAAATATCTAACCTTAACCATTTTTAACATACAAATGGAAGATCACCCTATCTTCCCTTAAATGGGTCCTTCCAGGATACATCAAGGACATCTAACATCTTTACTACCCTCATTTAATTATTATCTAACATACCCAGTGAACTTGGGGACACGGAGAAATTGGAGGGAAAAAAATGAGCATTTGGGGAAATTAAATAGGTCTTAAAAATGAAAGCAGTTTTGTATAACTGTTTTGGTAAATGTAAATACTGAAGTGGGTGTGGCCATTAGTATTTTTCCAGATTCTGCCATCTGTTTTTCTTTTTTTTGGAGACAGAGTCTCGCTCTGTTGCCCAGGCTGGAGGGCAGTGGCCTGATCTTGGCTCACCACAACCTCCACCTCCCGGGTTCAAGCGATTCTCCTGCCTCAGCCTCCTGAGTAGCTGGGACTACAGGCATGCGCCACCATGCCCGGCTAATTTTCTGTATTTTTTGTAGAGACGGGGATTCACTATGGTGGCCAGGCTGGTCTCGAACTCCTGACCTCATGATCTGCCCACCTCGGCCTCCCAAAGTGCTGGGATTACAGGCCTGAGCCACCACGCCCGGCCTCTGTAAAGGCAGCAGTGGCACAACATAGTAGGCAGTTTGGCTGCACTGGTATAAATTCTGAGGTTTTACACTAACGTTTGAAACCTGATACTTGGCCGGACATGGTGGCCTGGGCAACAAGAGTGAAACTTCATCTCAAAACACACCCCGCCCCCGCCCCCCCCCCCACAGAAAACCGAAAAAACAATCAACAGAGTAAACAGACAACACTATTGACTTTTATGCCTGGAAATTTAGGATGATTTCTCAAGTGGGCCTTGATTCTACTACTAAAAGCAAGGACTGGAGAGAAGGAACAACACTGCCATGTAACGCTTGACTTTCATGTCAAAGGATGGAATACAACTTAGCGTGTGTTTCAGGTTCTCTCTTTTTTTTTTTTTTTTTTTTTCTGAGACGGAGTCTCGCGCTGTGTCACCCAGGCTGGAGTGCAGTGGCGCGATCTCGGCTCACTGCAAGCTCCGCCTCCCAGGTTCACGCCATTCTCCTGCCTCAGCCTCCAAGTAGCTGGGACTACAGGCGCCCGCCACCACGCCCGGCTAGTTTTTTGTATTTTTAGTAGAGACGGGGTTTCACCATGTTAGCCAGGATGGTCTCGATCTCCTGACCTCGTGATCCACCCGCCTCGGCCTCCCAAAGTGCTGGGATTACAGGCTTGAGCCACCGTGCCCGGCCGTGTTTCAGGTTCTCTAACTACCGAAAGAATATGTTCACCAGAGGGCACCTTTCCTCATTTTTCAGAACAATGTTCTTTCCAGGAAACCACAAACGTTAGCATCTCATACAATGTAGGATGTCTGTGCACTTCAGAGTATTATTTTACATATAAGATGCCTGTTAGTGCTTTTGGTTATTTCTCGCAAAGGTTTTAACATCTCTTTGCTAATAAAAGGTCATCTGTTGAATGCTTCACTTAAAGTGTGATACCAGGCTACAGGATTTAGTCTTCATCACGTTTGTCAGAGTCAAGCTAGACTGCTGCTATCCCTGAGAAAGGAACTTTTTTTTTTTTTTTTGAGATAGAGTCTCGCTCTGTCGCCCAGGTTGGAGTGCAGTGGCAGGATCTCAGCTCACTGCAAGCTCTGCTTCCTGGGTTCAAGTGATTCTCATGCCTCATCCTCCCAAGTAGCTGGGTTTACAGGAGTCCTCCAACCCGCCTGGCTAATTTCTGCATTTTTAGTAGAGATGGGATTTCACCATTTGGCCAGGCTAGTCTTGAACTCCTGGCCTCTTCAATACATTCAGGAGTCAAATGTGGTAGATTGAAATCTCTTTGCCAATTATTCACTCCCCTATCATCCATCTCCTTGCCTCGTGATTGGCAAAGGGTACTGCCCTGTCTCTTGGCCCTGGGTTTGGCTATGCAGTGTGCTATGGCCAGTGGAATGACAGACATGGCACACACAGAGGCTTGACATGTGCTTGTGTCATTGTGCCCGTCCTCTTGTGCTCCGTGCCTTTCGCTGTGAGAACATGTCTCAGGTAGCCAATGATCCAAGGAGGATGAGAGACATGTGGAGCAAACCTGGACCTAACACAGTTTGAAATAGGGCCCGGCCTAGACCAGCTGAACCCCAGCCAACCCACAGATGGCTGAGGAGAAAAATCAACACTTGTTGCTAGAAGCTGTTGACATTTCAAGTTTGCTTGCTATGCAGTATTATCGCAGTGACAGCTGACTGATACACAAACCTTCCTCCATCTGCTGTCTAATTATTTGGTAGACCATTTGTCCTAGTTTCCTGGTGATGCCGTAACGAAGTACCATAAACTGGGTGCCTTAAACAACAGAAATTGTCTCAGTTCTAAAGGCTAGGAAGTCCCAGATGAAGGCATCAGCAAGGTTGGTTTCTTGTGAGGGCTGTGAGGGAGAATCAGTTTCATCCCTCTCTCCCAGCTTCTGGTAGCCTCAGCTGTTCTTTGGCTTGTAGATGATATTCTCCCTGTGTCTTCATATAATCTTTCCTCTGCACATCTCTGCGTCCAAATTTCCTTTATCAGGTTAGTACAAAAGTAACTGCTGTTCTGCCACTAATACAAGGACATCAGTCATTGGATAAGGTCTCAACCTCAGGACCCCATCTTATCATCTGCACAGATCCTATTTCCGAATAAGGTCACATTCATAGGTACTGGGGATTGGTACTTCAACATCTTTTTGAGGAACACAATTCAATCTATAACGCCAGCCCAGATATCTTTCTAGCTTGGGGAGTTAGGGGAGGGAATAAGATTCAAAGGGCCTGATGGCTTTTTGGTTATGGAGAAACCTAAGAGTTTATTTTTTATATAGCTATAGCAGGGTTAAACAGTATTAGGCTTTGCAGTGTCTTCTAAAAGTTCAGTGTTGTATAAAGTACTTGTAATAAATCACCTCCAGCCCTGCCCTCCCTTAAACTAAAACTTGTGCACTTCACCTTACTAAGTCTTAACTTCCCCTTCATGCTTCTATTTCCAGGAGCCCTCCTAGTGCCCTGTGGCTTTTATTTTTCTTTGCTGCTAAAGAGGCTGCCCACGTGTTCTTTCCTCTACACATTGCCGTGGATATATCCCACACGTTGTCTATGACCCTTTACACAGAGGCTACAGCAAAAGTGATCTATAAGTGCTGCCGAAAGCTGTTCTAGTATAGCATCAGGATAGAATCATATAACCTCTAATTCTTCCCCTTATTATTCTTTGTATTTTCAATAAACCTGCAAAAGACTCAAGCACAAAGTGAAGTTAGTTCCAGTTTTACTCTCCACAGAAATAAACTTACCTAAAGTCACGAAATCAAAGCACAATCCAGACTTCAGTAAGTTGCATGCTTAGGTAAATAAAGGACATAATCCCTTATCCTTGTGTTTAGAACCTTCTAGCTGTCACGGCAGTGTCTGCAACATTAACAGAGTCCATTCTTTTCAGAATCCTTGATCATTTCTGCACTGCTTGTTGCTTCAAAGTCTCTCCTAATGGGTCTCTGTCCACCAGCACTGTTTTGTAATTTTTCAAGTGCTGGGGGTATCCATGCCTTTTGGGGAGTAGAGAGCTTAAAAGGAAGCCCCAGATTAATGGTTTATCAAATTGCCTTTCTTTAGTGCTTATTTTTACTGATACATAATAGATGTACATATTATGGGGGTACATGTGATAATTTAGAAAGTCCACATGACTTGTAAAGATCAAATCACTGTCATTGGTATATCCATCACCTTAAATATTTATCTTTGATTTATGCTAGAAACCTTAGAATTATTTTCTTCTATTTTGAAATATACGATAATTATAAATCAGCCACCCTACTGATCAAATACTAGGTTTCATTTCTTCTATCACACTGCACATTTGTACCCATTAATCAGCCTCTCTCCATCCCCTCCCCTCACCCTTCCTGGCCTCCAGTAACCACCAATCTACTCCCTACCTCCAAGAGATCTACCTTTTCAGCTCCCACTTTGATATTTCTCTTACTGGGCTTGGCATGTTTCATTTAACGTAACCTCCAGTTCCATCCACATTTCTGCAAATGACAGGATTTCCTTTTTATGGCTGAATAATACTCCACTGTGTACAAATACATTTAGTCCACTCATCTATTGATGGACACTTAGGTTGATTCCCTATTTTGGCTATTGTGAATAGTGCTGCAATAAACATGGGAGTGCAAATCTCTCTTAAATATACTGATTTCCTTACTTTTGGATATATACCATAGATACACCAGAGATATATATACCTATATATATATAGCTTTTTGAGGAACTTCCAAACCCTTTTCCATTGCAGCTGTTGTAATTTACATTCCAACCAACAGCGTAGGAGGGTTCCCCTTCTCCACATCCTCACCAGCACCCATTATTCCTTTTTTTATAAAAGCCATTTTAACTAGGGTGAGATGATATCTCATTGTGGTTTTGATTTGCATTTCTCTGACAATTAGTGCTACTGAGCATTTTTTCATATGCCTGTTGGCCATCTGTATGTCTTCTTTTGAGGATATGTCCTTTGCCCACTTTTGAACGGATTTTTTTCTGAGTTATTCACCCCTTGTCAGATCATTAGTTTGTAAATATGTTCTCCCATTCTGTGGGTTGTCTCTTTACTTTTCTGTTTCCTTTGCTGTGAGGCTTTTTAGTTTGATATAATCCCATTTCTCTATTTTGGCTTTAGTTGCCTGTGCTTTTGAGGTCTTACACAAAAAGTCTTTGCCCAGACCAACATCCTGACCATTTCCCCAATGTTTTCTTCTAGATGTTCCATAGTTTCAGATCTTATACTTAAGTCTATAACCCATTTTGATTTGATTTGGAGATAGGGGTCTACTTTCATTCTTCTGCATATGTTTATCCAGTTTTTCCAGCACCGTGTATTGAAGAGACTGTCCTTTCCCTATTGCATGTTCTTGGGACCTTGGTTGAAAATGAGTTCGCTGTGTGTGGATTTATATCTGGGTTCTGTATTCTGTTCCATTGGTTGATGTCTTCTGTTTTTATGTCAGTATCATGCTGTTCTTGCTACTACAACTTTGTAGTATATTTTGAAGTCCAGTAGCATGATGCCTCCAGCTTTGTTCTTTTTGCTCAGGATTGCTTTGACTATTTGGGGTCCTTTGTGATTCCACATGAATTTTAGGATTGTTTTTCCTATTTCTGTTGAGAATGTCATTGGTATTTTGGTCATGATTGGATTGAATCTGTACATTGCTTGGGGTGGTGTCAAATTGGCTTTTTAATCATATCCATAAGAACATTTCCAACCCTTGGAAATCAAACAGACACTCATTTTGGCAATTATTAATGCAACACTATCGCTTTCAAGGCCACTTAGAGCAGTACGTTGATATTTACAACATTTACATTCAGCAATGGTTCATGCAACAGCTGTCTTCATTTTTCTGCAAAGTGACCCATCCAATTTTCCATTGACCATTACTCTAGCTCAGTACTACTCAAAGTGTCATCCATATACTGGCAGCATCAACATCTACTAATTAGACTGTGAGAAATGCTGCCTCTTGGGCTCTACTCCCGAACTACTGAATCAGACTGTATTTTAACAAGATCCTCAAGTAATTTTCACATGCACTCAAGTTTCAGAAGCACTGCCCTAGGTTTTCTAGTCCTACTTCTATTTTTTTTCTTTTTTTTTTGAGATGAAGTCTCACTCTGTTGCCCAGGCTGGAGTGCAGTGGCGCAATCTCGGCTCACTGCAACCTCTGCTTCCTGGGTTCAAGCAATTCTCTTGCCTCAGCCTCCTGAGTAGCTGGGACTACAGGTACCCGCCACCAGGCCCGGCTAATTTTTTGTACTTTACTTTTAGTAGAGATAGCATTTCACCATGTTGGTCAGGCTGGCCTTGAACTCCTGACCTCAAGTGATCTGCCTGCCTCAGCCTCCCAAAGTGCTGGGATTACAGGCCTGAGCCACCACGCCCGGCCAAGTCCTACTTCTAGACAGCAGGACAACTACTGTTCCAACAGAACCTCTTGAAGTCCTTGGGCACTTTCCTTGTAAAACTAATTGGACACCTTTTTAATCAGATCCTACTTTCAAATTTGAAATATTACAATGTGGGGCTCTTTGCATTAAGTCAAGTCTTTGAACCCACTCATCCCTCCCTTCTGCCACACACTTCAAGGAAAGAAAAAAAAAAGAAAACCCTTCAACCTCTACAGTGTCTTAGCAGCAGCTCCCGCTCAGGAAGTCTTTAAAGCAGGCTCTTTCCCTGGGGCCTTTTACTTCTAAGCCAGCAGGACTGGAGTGCAGCTGTACAGCCAGCTGCCACACCATTCTCTTGCTCCTATCTCCCTTTTTTGTTTTCTACCACAGACATCATGGGCAGACTCTGCTCCTCTGGCCTCCGTGGTCTCTGGTGGGAGCCCTTGCAGCTTTGGTTTCTCGTGTAGCAGACAGAAAGCCTCAAAGACATAATGTAACCACTAGGACTTCTGCTGCCTGAGGAGCTTGCCATCTTACTGCCTCCTGGGCTACACTGTAAAGCAGAAGAATGCTCCTTCGGGTGTTACGAGGGTCCCTTGAGCCTTATTGTTGTTAGGTTTTCAATTCTGTGTCCAGAAGTCTTGCTAGCATGCCCCTCAGGCAGATGGGAGATAAACTGCCAAAATAATCCCTCCCCCTATTTTAAAATAATGTTTAACAGTTTACTTGGAAATAACTTCAAGCTGAGTTGCAGTAAGAACTTCAATAAATAGGATACAATACTTGTATTAAACTACATTCTAACTTGTCAACTGACAATGTCCTTTACAGCATTTTTTTCCCTCCAATACAGTATCTAGGATAGGGTCAGGTATTACATTTAGTTGCCATGTCTCTTTAGCCTCCTTTAATCTGGAATCTTTTCACAGCCTTTGTCTTTTTTGACATTAATACTTTTGTAACAGGCCTCTTTCTTAATAGAACATTCCTCCTTTGGGGATCTCAGGTTTCGTGATTTGATTCAGGTAATGGATCCTAAGCCAAATACTGCATAGGTGGTGATAGACCCTTCTCAGAGTATCACCTCTGGAGGCACAGGATGTCCACCTGCCCTTGTGGATGCTGGTTTTGATTACCTGGTCAAGGTGTTGTCCCATTTCTGCACTGTAAAGTTACTTTTATCTTGCAACATGCGGTAGGTGAAATAAATGCCCCTGCCCCACCACCCCACCCCATGTAATCTCCAGAACCTTATAAGAATGTTACTTTATATGGCAAAAGGATTTTGCAGAAGTGGTTAAGGATCTCGAAGCAGGAAGAGAATCCTGGATCATCTAGGTAGGAGCTGTAATCACAAGTGGCCTTACAAGAGGGACACAGGAGTCAGAGATGAAAGGCAATGTGACAACAGGAGCAGAGAGACTTGAAGCTGTTCCACTGCTGGCTCTGAGACTGAAATTATAGAAAGAACACAGACTTTCCCAGGAGCCTCCAGAAGGAACCAACCCTGCCAACACCTTGATTTTAGCCCTCTAAGACTCATTTTGAACTTCTGACTCTCCAGAACTGTAAGATAAATTCGTGTTACTTTAAGGAAATAAGTTTTTGGTAATTTGTTAAAGGAGCAACAGGGAACTGATACACAATTCATAAGCAATCTGTAGGAGATACTTTAAAGCCATGTAAATATGATCCTTGCTGAGATTTCCCTTACTATCTAACACCAATGGATGATTACTGCCTGATTCAGTCTTCATTATGATTACTAAATACTAGTTTTTTAACTCCAGCACACTCTCTCCCATAGCCACTTGCCAGTGAAAAGTAAAAAAGAGCCCCCCTTTGTGTCCCCTACTTTTTTTTTTTTTTTTGGCAGGGGAACAAAGTCTCGTTCTGTTGCCCAGGCTGGAGCGCAGTGGCACGATTTCGGCTCACTGCAACCTCCACCTCCCGGATTCAAGTAATTCTCCTGCCTCAGCCTCCTGAGTAGCTGGGATTACAGGCACCCACCACCATGCCCAGCGAATTTTTTCTATTTTTAGTAGAGAGGGGGTTTCACCGTGTTAGCCAGGATGGTCTCAATCTCCTGACCTCATGATCTGCCCGCCCTCGGCCTCCCAAAGTGCAGGGATTGCAGGTGTGAGCTACCGTGCCTGGCCATGATTTCCAATTTTTCAAACGTTTATAATTTACCAGTATGCCTAATTATTTTGATGCACAAACCCTTAGTAGATTCATCAAGTGAGAGCCAAGGGCCAGGCTCAAACTAAACACAAGCAACCAAAATGAGTCGTGTGGTCTTAAACCCTGGCCTCTGCAGACTGGTGTCTGCACCTGAGCCAAAGACAGTCCTCTGTGGGCTGGTCTGGATCAAAGTGGAGACCTGGTGCAGTAACTCCATCCAAATGGGTGGGGAATTAAGACATTCAAGACTCAGGTCAGTGGAGAGCAAACAAGGAGAAAAGAGAGAAGACTCAGTCATAGAAATGGCTGACAGTCAAAATGGCTACAGATCCCCCACTTTGTCCATTTTCCAGATCTTCAAGTTTCTACTCCTCCTCAGCCCTCAGGAGAACCAGGAAGGAACTCAGTGTCAAGCCCTGGACTTTGAAGACCCCTTTCGCCAACACAGCACTTTCACCATTACCAGGACTGCACCTTTGCTAGTGTCAAGTAGACAGTTTTGCTCCTTTGAGCAAAATGAATTTGCAGGGACTTCTCCCTTTATCATCACAGACTGCTTTTCTTCATCAACAAGCCCAACTATGGGTAACTTCTTCCAGCCAACCTGTTTCCTCCACGTTCTACATGGAAAATGCAATTCTAAGAATTCCCTTTTACAGTGCGCTTCAATCTCCCAAGGTTGGAAATATTGACGAAGTGCCTACTACATGCACGAAGCATCAAAGGCAAAAGAGGGACCCAGTGGCTTTCAGAGCTTCCATTTTAGCTCTTGCCAACTGGACTTGGGCTGAAGTTCTTGCTGCCCCTGCCCTCACTAAAGTTAAAAATCTCCAGTTCTTAAGTGGCTGTCAGAACCCAAACCCAGGTGTCTGTATGCTTTCCAAGGCACACTATCTTCTTCAGACATTAAAAAATTAAACATACGCTCTTCCGTTCCAAGACGGCCAAATAGGAACAGCTCCAGCCTGCAGCTCCCAGCGTGACTGATGCAGAAGATGGGTGATCTCTGCATTTCCAACTGAGGTACCTGGTTCATCTCACTGGGACTGGCTGGACAGTGGGTGCAGCCCAAGGACGGTGAGCCGAAGCAGGGCAGGGCGTTGCCTCACCTGGGAAGTACCAGGGGTCAGGGGATTTCCCTTTCCTAGCCAAGGGAAGCCAGGACAGACTGTACCTGGAAAAACTGGACATTCCCACCCAAATACTGCACTTTTCCCAAGGTCTTAGCAACCAGCAGACAAGAATATTCTCTCCCGTGCCTGGCTCAGTGGGTCCCACACCCATAAAGCCTTGCTCACTGCTAGCACAGCAGTCTGAGATCGAACTGCGAGGCAGCAGCCTGGCTGAGGGAGGGGCATCTGCCACTGCTGAGGCTTGAGTAGGTAAACAAAGCAGCTGCGAAGCTCGAACTGGGTGGAGCCCACTGCAGCTCAGCAAGGCCTACTACTGCCTCTATAGACTCCACCTCTGTGGGCAGGGCATAGCTGAACAAAAGGCAGCAGACACCTTCTTCTGACTTAAACAACCCTGTCTGACAGCTCTGAAGAGAACAGTGGTTCTCCCAGCACAGCGTTGAGCTCTGAGAACGGACAGACTGCCTCCTCAAGTGGGTCCCTGATCCCCGTGTAGCCTGACTGGGAGACACCTCCCAGGAGAGGCCGACAGATACCTCATATAGGTGGGTGCCCCTCTGGGACAAAGCTTCCAGAGGAAGGAACAGGCAGCAGTATTTGCTGTTCTACAGCCTCCGCTGGTGATACCCAGGCAAAGAGTCTGGACTGGACCTCCAGCAAACTCCAACAGACCTGCAGCTGAGGGACCTGACTATTAGAAGGAAAACTAACGAACAGAAAGGAACAGCACTATCATCAACACAAAGGACATCTACACCAAAACCCCATCTGTAGGTCACCAACATCAAAGACCAAAGGTAGATAAAACCACAAAGATAGGGAGAAACCAGAGCAGAAAAACTGAAAATTCTAAAAATCAGAACGCCTCTTCTCCTCCAAAGGATCACAGCTCCTCGCCAGCAATGGAAGAAAGCTGGACACAGAATGACTTTTGATGACGTGACAGAAGTAGGCTTCAGAAGGTCGGTAATAACAAACTTCTCCGAGCTAAAGGAGCTTGTTCAAACCGATCACAAGGAAGCTAAAAACCATGAAAAAAGGTTAGAAGAATCGCTAACTAGAATAAACAGTGTAGAGAAGACCTTAAATGACCTGACGGAGCTGAAAACCATGGCACAAGAACTTTGTGACACATGCACAAGCTTCAACAGCCAATTTGATCAAGTGGAAGAAAGGATATCAGTGATTGAAGATCAAATTAATGAAATAAAGCAAGAAGACAAGGCTAGAGAAAACAGAGTAAAAAGAAATGAACAAAGCCTCCAAGAAATACGGGACTATGTGAAAAGACGAAATCTACATTTGATTGGTGTACCTGAAAGTGATGGGGAGAATGGAACCAAGTTGGAAAACACTCCGCAGGATATTACCCAGGAGAACTTCCCAAACCTAGCAAGGCAGGCCAACATTTAAATTCAGGAAATACAGAGACCACCACGAAGATACCCCTCATCAAGAGCAATCCCAAGACACATAATTGTCTGATTCACCAAGGTTGAAATGAGGGAAAAAATGTTAAGGGCAATCAGAGAGAAAGGTCAGGTTACCCACAACAGGAAGCCCATCAGACTAACAGCAGATCTCTCTGCAGAAACCCTACAAGCCAGAAGAGAGTGGGGGCCAATATTCAACATTCTTAAAGAAAAGAATTTTCAACCCAGAATTTCATATCCAGCCAAACTAAGCTTCATAAGTGAAGGAGAAATAAAATCCTTTACAGATGAGCAAATGTTGAGAGATTTTGTCACCACCAGGCCTGCCTTACAATAGCTCCTGAAGGAAGCACTATTGGTACCAGCCACTGCAAAAACATGCCAAATTGTAAAGACCATTGATGCCAGGAAGAACCTGCATCAATTAACAGGCAAAATAACCAGCTAACATAATGACAGGATCAAATTCACATATAACAATATTAACCTTAAATGTAAAGGGGCTAAATGCCCCAATTAAAAGACACAGACTGCCAAAATGGATAAAGAGTCAAGACCCATCAGTGTGCTGTACTCAGGAGACCCATCTCATGTACAGAGACACACATACGCTCAAAATAAAGGGATGGAGGAAGATCTACCGAGCAAATGGAAAACAACAAAAAAAAGCAGGGGTTGCAATCCTAGTCTCTGATAAAACAGACTTTAAACCAACAAAGATCAAGAGACAAAGAAGGCCATTACATAATGGTAAACGCTACATATATCCTAAATATATATGCACCCAATACAGGAGCACCCAGATTCATAAAGCAAGTCCTCAGAGACCTGCAAAGAGACTTAGACTCCCACACGATAATAATGGGAGGCTCTAACACCCCACTGTTAATATTAGACAGATCAACGAGACAGAAGGTTAACAAGGATATCCAGGACTTAAACTCAGCTCTGCACCAAGCGGACCTAATAGACAGCTACAGAACTCTCCACTCCAAATCAACAGAATATACATTCTTCTCAGCACCACATCGCACTTGTTCCAAAACTGACCACATAGTTGGAAGTAAAGCGCTCCTCAGCAAATGTAAAAGAACGGAAATCACAACAAACTGTCTCTCAGACCACAGTACAATCAAACTAGAACTCAGGACTAAGAAAATCAAAACCACTGAACTACAGGGAAACTGAACAACCTGCTCCTGAATGACTACTGGGTACATAACAAAGTGAAGGCAGAAATAAAGATGGTCTTTGAAATCAATGGGAACAAAGACACAATGCACCAGAATCTATGGCACACATTTAAAGCACTGTTTAGAGGGAAATTTATAGCACTAAATGCCCACAAGAGAAAGCAGGAAAAATCTAAAATTGATGCCCTAACATCACAATTAGAAGAACTAAAGAAGCAAGAGCAAGCAAATTCAAAAGCTAGCAGAAGGCAAGAAATGACTAACATCAGAGCAGAACTGAAAGAGATAGAGACATAAAAAATCCTTCAAAAAAATCAATGAATCCAGGAGCTGGTTTTTTGAAAAGATCAACAAAATTGATAGACTGCTAGCAAGACTAATAAAGAAGAAAAGAGAGAAGAATCAAATGGATGCAATAAAAAATGATAAAGGGGATATCACCACCAATCCCACAGAAATACAAACTACCATCAGAGAATACTATAAACACCTCTACACAAATAAACTAGAAAATCTAGAAGAAACTGATAAATTCCTGGACACATACACCTTCCCAAGACTAAACCAGGAAGAAGTTGAATCTCTGAATTAGACCAACAACAGGCTCTGAAATTAAGGCAATAATAGCCTACCAACCAAAAAAATGTCCAGGACCAGAGGGACTCACACCCGAATTCTACCAGAGGTACAAGGAGGAGCTGGTACCATTCCTTCTGAAACTATTCTAACCAATAGAAAAAGAAGGAATGCTCCCTCATTTTATAAATGAGGCCAACATCATCCTGATACCAAAGCCTGACAGAGACACAGCAAAAAAAGAGTAATTTTAGACCAATATCCCTGATGAACATTGATGCGAACATCCTCAATAAACTACTGGCAAACTGAATGCAGCAGCACATCAAAAAGCTTATCCAACACCATCAAGCTGGCTTCATCCCTGGGATGCAAGGCTGGTTCAACATACGCAAATCAATAAACATAACCCATCACGTAAACAGAACCAATGACAAAAATCACATGATTATCTCAATAGATGCAGAAAAGGCCTTTGACAAAATCCAACAGCACTTCATGCTAAAAACTCTCAATAAACTGGGTATTGACAGAACGTAACTTAAAATAATAAGAGCTATTTATGACAAACCCACAGCCAATATCATACTGAAGGGGCAAAAACTAGAAGCATTCCCTTTGAAAACCGGCACAAGACAGGGATGGCCTCCCTCACTACTCCTATTCAACATAGTGTTGGAAGTTCTGGACAGGGCAATCAGGCAGGAGAAAGAAATAAAGGGTATTCAATTAGGAGATGAGGAAGTCAAATTGTCCCTGTTTGCAGATGACATGATTGTATATTAAGAAAACCCCATTGTCTCAGCCCAAAATCTCCTTAAGCTGACAGCAATTTCAGCAAAGTCTCAGGATACAAAATCAATGTGCAAAAATCACAAGCATTCCTGTACACCAATAACAGACAAACAGAGAGCCAAATCATGAGTGAGCTCCCATTCACAATTGCTTCAAAGAGAATAAAATACCTAGGAATCCAACTTAAAGGGATGTGAAGGACCTCTTCAAGGAGAACTACAAACCACTGCTCAGTGAAATAAAAGAGGACACAAACAAATGGAAGAACATTCCATGCTCATGGATAGGAAGAATCAATACCTTGAAAATGGACAGAATGCCCAAGGTAATTTATAGATTCAATGCCATCCCCATCAAGCTATCAATGACTTTCTTCATAGAATTGGAAAAAAATAAAGTTCATGGGAACCAAAAAAGAGCCCGCATTGCCAAGACAATCCTAAGCAAAAAGAAGAAAGCTGGAGGCATCACGCTACCTGACTTTGAACTATACTACAAGGCTACAGTAACCAAAACAGCATGGTATCGGTACCAAAACAGATACACAGACCAATGGAACAGAACAGAGCCCTCAGAAATAATGCCACATATCTACAACGATTTGATCTTTGACAAACTTGCCAAAAACAAGCAATGGGGAAAGGATTCCCTATTTAATAAATGGTGCTGGGAAAACTGGCTAGCCATATGTAGAAAGCTGAAACTGGATCCCTTCCTTGCACTTCATACAAAAATTAATTCAAGATGGATGAAAGACTTAAATGTTAGACCTAAAACCATAAAAACCCTAGAAGAAAACCTAGGCAATACCATTCAGGACACAGGCATGGGCAAGGACTTCATGACTAAAACACCAAAAGCAATGGCAACAAAAGCCAAAATAGACGAATAGGATCTAATTAAACCAAAGAGCTTCTGCACAGCAAAAGAAACTACCATCAGAGTGAATAGGCAACCTATAGAATGGTAGGAAATTTTTGCAATCTACCCATCTGGCAAAGGGCTAACATCCAGAATCTACAAAGAACTCAAACAAATTTACAAGAAAAAAACAACCCCATCAAAAGGTGGGCAAAGGATATGAACAGACACTTCTCAAAAGAAGACATTTATGAAGCCAACAGACACATGAAAAAATGATTATCACTGGTCATCAGAGAAATGCAAAAACCACAATGAGATACCATCTCACACCAATTAGAATGGCCATCATCAAAAAGTCAGGAAACAACAGATGCTGGAGACGATGTGGAGAAATAGGAATGCTTTTACACTTTTGGTGGGAGTGTAAATTAGTTCAACTATTGTGGAAGGCAGTGTGGCAATCCCTCAAGGATCTAGAATCAGAAATACCATTTGACCCAGCAATCCCATTACTGGGTATATACCCAAAGGATTCTAAATCATGCTACTGTAAAGACACATGTGCACGTATGTTTATTGTGGCACTATTCACAATAGCAAAGACTTGCAACCAACCCAATGATAGACTGGATTAAGAAAATGTGGCACATATACACCATGGAATACTGTGCAGCCATAGAAAAGGATGAGTTCATGTCCTTTGCAGGGACATGGATGAAGCTGGAAACCATCATTCTCAGCAAACTAACACAAAGACAGAGAACCCAACACCGCATGTTCTCACTCATAGGTGGAAACTGAAAATGAGAACACTCAGACACAGGGTGGGGAACATCACACACCGGGGCCTGTCATGGGGGGGACTGGGGGAGGGATAGCATTAAGAGAAATAACTAATGTAAATAACGAGTTGATGGGTGTGGCAAACCAACATGGCACATGTATACCTATGTATCAAACATGCACGTTGTGCACATGTACCCCAGAACTTAAAGTATAATAATAAAAAGTAAACATACATGGTCAATAGATATGGGATGAGGATTATAAAATAGAAACACTGAAGGGACCATGCAATGCATAGGACATGTTGGCAAAAGCTCCCTCTTAGCAATGGGAAGGTGGACAGAGGGGGAATTTCAGGTGTCAAATTTAAACTGGAGAAAGACAGAACATCTAGAAAGTATAAGAGGACATGGAATGTAGTGTAGAGCTGTGTGCGTGACCAAGTCCAAGGAGTGTTTCTGTCCCTTAGCAATGAACAGACAGGAGCAGTCTGAATCACTTAGCAAGAACCTAAGATACCATCATAATCACTTACCGAGATGTAAGACTATTTTAGAACAAAGTCAAGAAAAAAGTATTCTCTAATAGGTGGAACTAGGAATGATCTCTAATAAGTAACTCTATGGTCAAAGCCAAGGGCTACAGAGACTGACCCCCTACCAGTCTTTTTCAGGAAATGGGGTGGAGCAACCCCCAACCCTCCCTTCTCTGGATACTGGATGCCTTCCATTAAAATATACCTGGCCTGCTTCTTTCCTAGAAAGGCTGCCTAATTCACTTATTGTTACATTCCTGTGCAAAGTTGCACAGAGATGGGCCTATTCCCTGGTGCTTCATCATAAAAAAATTGCTCACTGAAATAATCACCACATGGTTGGTTGGTGCATGGGAAAACTGTCTGCATTAATTAGTTGGCCTGAGCATCCCAGGACCCCCAGATACAGGAACTAAGTCTACCTGTCCAGTCACATTTATCATCCAATTTCCCAGGGAAATCACATCCAAGAGGATTCAAATAGCTTTCCAAAAGCACTGGGCTATTTCTTGCCCATGTTCTATTTCTCATTTTTGAAATAATGAGTAAAGCAGAAATCAGCAGAATGACTACATGAGGTAATTGAGATTTTAAATGGTTCTGGCTGAGGAGAACTGATCTGCCAGTGTTGATTTCAGGTTCTGACAGAAGGGTGAAGTGATCCCACCTACCCTTCCCCACCGCTCAAATACAATGAAAACAATGGAAGCAAAAACTGTAGGTCAGGAGTTCTTAACCTGGGGCCCATGGACAGAATTCTGTGACTCCATAAACTTGGATGGGAAAATGTTTCTATCTTTATCTTTACTAACTCCCACTGAAATTTAGCATTTCCTTTAAGCATGAACACGGGTGACAAACCATGTTAGTAGACATCAGTTCCTATAACTTTGTCAACAAGAGAAATTAAATGTGTTCTCATCACATTTCCGTTGCTACGGATCTTATGCTTATTACTACTTCACAATTATGGTATCTGACTCACCACTTGATCCAGCTATATAACAAAGCAGCACAAATATTCTATCGTAAGTTTTTGGAAATTATATCTTGTTTCTTGGAATCCTATTTTATGTATTTAAAATGTTTCTGAGAAGGGGTTCACAGGTTTCACCAGGCAGCTGCTGAAGGAGTCCAAGGTACAAAAACAGTTAAGCACCTCTGATGGAAGCATCCACGCTAGAAATTAAGAAGGCTGGAACCCAGATTCATAGGACCCTCAGGCACATTTCAAACTTGGACTGCTGGCCTGCCTAGTGTTATTAACATCTCATTCACAAAGCTGTTTTAAGACAGAGCAGGATAATGTAAATGAAAGTGGTTTATTAGCCAAAAGAAAAGCAATGTTAAAGATTTAGTACAAAGACACTCGGCAAGATGGTAATTAAAGGAGATAGAGTACTTCTTCAAGGTCACATAACAGCTCTTATCTAGGAACTAGGTATTTAATAATGCAGCCCAACTGGCCTCTGGAAGAGCACCACTCAAATTGCTGCTCCAGGGTCGGACGCAGTGGCTCATGCCTGTAATTCCAGCACTTTGGGAGGCTGAGGTAGGCAGATCACTTGAGGCCAGGAGTCGGAGACCAGCCTGGCCAACATAGTGAAACCCTGTCTCTACTAAAAGTATAAAACTTAGTCAGGTGTGGTAGCACACGCCTGTAGTCCCAGCTACTCGGGAGGCTGAGGCACGAGAATTTGCTTGAACCCTAGCGGAGGTTGCAGTGAGCCGAGATCGCGCCACTGCACTCCAGCCTGGGTGACAGAGTGAAATTCGGTCTCAAAAAAACGCTGCTCCAAGATGTGGTAAGGAGTTTGTGCCACAGGGAAAAATCAGCACACTGCTTCTTTCAATGAGTCTTGCTGTGAAAAACAGGTCAGCTGAAGTGCAGTGCTTAGAAAACAAAGAGCTGGTTGACAAACCACACTTTTGACTGGTCCTGCTCTAGAGTCTTGAACATAGGCCAATGATATGTAACACAAAACCCACACCCCCACAATTCCCCACCCTATCCCAGAAGTCATGGGACCAGAATGAAACTGATGAATCTACTGAGACAGATGGTAGAAATGCAAAGTCTTGCGTCAGCAATAGTTAATGCAAGCAAGGAAGTGACTATGCAGACTGTACAGGAAGTACTAGCACATTTTTATTTCGACATCAGCGCTGCTCCAGCCCATTAAAAACACTGTCAACCCAGCCTTTCCTCTAGCCCCACTGGATCATCATGAGTCAAGTCTCTAAAATATTCAATCAATCACACTTCTAAGAGAAAGCAGCATTTCATTTTTAAAATAAATTACTGACATTTGCTGATGTGTTGAATGGAATTTTAAACAGTCATATTCGTCTTGTCTCTAATTAAAAAGCAGCTATAGGATACTACAGTACATTCTAGTTTAAGTTATAAAGGAGACTGTAATACTATATAACACCACAGCCATTAAAGTGAAACAACAATGCTAGATCTTAAAACATTTCTTTAAAAGTCAGCAAAAGCAGAGGGGATTTTCAGTTATCAAAGTTCAGTTTGCATGCTTTTGTTTCAAAACAGTAACAAAGATGTTCAAAACATCCATCATCCTTTCTCCAATACAAAGAAGTGAGTTGGGTCAAAATTCACTGTTGTCACCCAAAATGAAAAGAGAGATTTCCATGCCTTTCTTTCCCATTCCACATCCCTTATTCTCTCCTGAATGTATCTCCCATGGCATGGCACAACCTGATCCACTTCATTTCCACCTCTCAGGTCTTTGCAGGACTTGTGTCAACAGATTTTATCAGTGGATCTGCTGCCCCAGCCTCAAGCTAGTCTTCAAGTACAAAGCCATGGCCAGTTATTAAAAACACGATATCCAGACAGCGGTACATATACCTGGTTTCTTTTATAAAGTAGAAAAAATCCAATTCTATTGACCCCAAACAGTGTTCTACAGTAATAGTACCATCATTTTGTATCTTACACAGTACAGAGAGCTTTGCAAAGCACTATAGTAGAGTTGGAGGGGATGGGAAAAATGTCTACTAATGCTATTTTTAACCTATGTGCACAAGAAAAATTTAAGTTAAGTCTATCATTACACCATGACTAACTCCTTTCTTCTTCGTCTTCTTCCATGCCAATCTAATACAAAGAAAAAGTAGGCGGCCAGGCATGGTGGTTCACATCTGTAATCCTAGCACTTTGGGAGTCCGACACAGGTGGATCGCCTGAGGTCAGGAGTTCAAGACCAGCTTGGCCAATACGGCAAAACCCCATCTCTACTAAAAAATACAAAAATTAGCCAGGTATGGTGGCGGGCGCCTGTAATCCCAGCTACCCGGGAGCCTGAGGCAGGAGAATCGCTTGAACCTGGGAGGCAGAGGTTGCAGTGAACAGAGATTGTGCCACTATGCTCCAGCTTGGGCAACAGAGCAAGACTCTGTCTCAAAAAAAAAAAAAAAGAAAAGAAAAGAAAAGAAAAAAAGAAAAAGAAAAAGAAAGAAGGGAAAAGTAGACATTCATTCAAGAAAAAAAAAGTGTGGTTGCTCACACCTGTATTCCCAGCATTTTGGGAGGCCAAGGTCGGATACCAGGCGTTCAAGACCAGCCTGGCCAACATGGTGAAACCCCATCTCTACTAAAAATACAAAAATTAGCCAGGTGTGATAGTATGTGCCTGTAATCCCAGCTACTTGGGAGGCTGCAGCAGGAGAATCGTTTGAACCTGGGAGGTGGATGTTGTAGTGAGCCGTGATCACACCACTGCACTCTAGCCTGCGTGACAGACCAAGACTCTGTCTCAAAAAAAAAAAAAAAAAAAAAAATTTTTTTTTTTTTTTTTTACATACATACTATTGATTCCTACACCTTGGGAAGAAGAATGTTCTTTGTTGACACCAATTCTATCTCAAAATGGACACTGAGTATTTCATTTGTAATCCTTTGCTTATTGCAAATTCACCATAAATGACTCATTCCATTGATACAGTATAAACCTTTTATAAAAACAGCAGAATAACCCACTGACATCTAACAATCCAAGTCAGTGTAAAGCTCACTTTTGATGTGGATCGTTACCCACAAACGCAATCAAGCTGTTAGCTACCTGCACTTCTTTAGGAGTTTTTAAGTTGCTCATATTGCCGCAGGCCTCTCCACAAATTCTGTCATACATCGGTGCAGCCAGGAATCTGCTCACCAAGTTTCCTAGCGGCTACCCAAAATGACTTTTATTTCCACATCTAATACACTGGTAAGAGTAGGAATAGAAATAAGCTTTTGACTTTCAACTTTACAGTCAGACAAAATCTCTTGCTAGCCTCAGGTCAATGGTATAATGAAGGACTGGTGAATGTAATAGGTTGTGTATCATTTAGCACGGTGGCGAATGAAGTCATTACTACTGTTCAAAAAAGGCCCCAAGGCCATCCTATTATAAAGAGATAAATGACATGGAGTGATAGAACCAGAAACAGACCAGGAGATACCGTTGATCTATGAGATCACAAGTTAGAAAGAAGGGACTGGGCTGAAATAAAACGACAGAACACGTGAAATGTCTCTTTTGTAATTTTAATTGAAGCAATCCTATTTATTTTTTTAACTCTCTCTCATAAGCACCAAATTTTAATATCTAAGTCAATTTTTGGGGAAAGAAACATCATCAAGATCATCCCTCCAGCAAAACAACGATGTTTACTCCTCCAAATATCCAAATTGAAGATCTACGAAAACAAAAACAAAAACAAAAACAAAAGCCCACAGAGAAATAAAAAGGAACAAAAATCACATTCTAATGGCGGGGGGAGGGGAGGTCAGTGCATTTAGCAGTCTTCGCTGTGCTGTCTAACCATCCTTCAGCTGACTTTCAAAAAAAAATAACACCCTAAGCTCATCAAAATATACATTTGCCATTTGCTTGTTTAAATTAAAAATAATTATTAAAAAAAGGAAAACTTTAAGGAATTCACAATCAATTGCCTGACTCATTTCGATGTCATATACAGCATATGGAGGTCAGGAAGGCCATTCGCAGCACATGTGATTAGGGGCTATTGATCTTCAAGGTTTAGCTTTCTTCCAAACAGTGTAAAATACCCACCTGGTCAGGGAGTCAAGGAATAAAAGCAGGTAATTCAAGGAAGAAAAGGCATCACTTGTAATTCGTTTGCTGGCCTACAAATTGAAAGACGGATGAAAAGCTTCATGGCTTAGAGCACTGTGGGAATGAGAATGAAGGCCTTTGAATAAGGCCACTCTGCAGCCTGGGGACATCCCCACCACCTGGGATGTCTGAAGGAGGTACTGAGTGGACAACAGAAGGCTAAAGGAACACAAATATTCTCTCAGGTAACACTACCGATCCAAAGTCTCACAAGTTTTAGGGAATTAGTATGAGAAGGAAAGGCAGGAAGAAGGAAAGGAAGGAAGGAGGAAAGGAGGGAGGGAGGGAGGGAAAACTGGGGTAGCAGGAAATGCAAGGAAGGGAGAGAAGGGGGAGGGAAGAGAGGGAAGAAGAAGGAGAGGAAAAAAGGTCAGAGGAGTAAAGGAGAGGGAAGGAAGGAGGGAGAGAGAAGAACTAGCAGGTGGAAGCCTTTGCCTCAAATGTTATCAACTCATTTCTCAAATCTCCAAACATGCAAACACAGGCCTGACAAACATGCTGAGGGGAACCATAAACGAAGGTGGACAGTTGGGAGGAGATGCTGAAGCTCTGTACAGGCTGTGGAGGGACCCGGCCACCCAGCAGGCGGAGTGCCCCCTCCTCACGTGGAGGATCTAGAGGGTTCTCATTGCCTCTTGCTGGCCATCTGGTCTCAGCAGGCAGTCTGCGCTGCCGGGCTCTGCCCCAGCCTGATGGGACCAGGCCTCACTGGAGGTCAGCAGCAGTCGCAGAGCAACCCTGACAGGAAAAAAAAAAAAAAAAAAAAAAAAAAAAAAAAAAACAACCTGCTGTCACAGGAACCTGGACTTGGCAACAGCAGATAAGGAAGCTGTTGTCTGCAGACTATAGCCCACAGCTGTGTTGTGGCACAAATTTCCAATGATAATGCTCTCATTTCCTTTTTTTCTCCATGTTTTATATCTCTAGACTAACTTTACTAAATGGAACAGAGAACACCAACGTTAACTATGCAGTCCCCAACATCATTCTAGTTCTCGATTTCTACTGCAAATTAGCATCAAGTGTAGAAACTAGGATTAACATCAGGTAATTTTAATGTAAGAGTAGAATGAGTGTCTTTAGACATTTTACCTGCCACAGGTAGGGTGGTTATTTTAGACTAGGGCTTCTCAAACTTTTTAGGTGCACATAAGTCCCTGGGAAGGCTGGTAGAACAGGTCACTGGGCCCCCACCTCCAGAATTCCTCTGACTGGGCAGCAGGTTGGGGTGGGACTTGAGAATGTCCATGTCTAACTAGTTCTTGAGTGATGCTGCAGGTCTGGCAACACCTTTGAGAACCGATGCTTTAGACCAGTAGTGCTTGATCATTAAAAGCACCTGGAAAGCTGTGGCAAGCCCCCGCAAAATTTTTGAGAATGGGAGTCTAGAATGTTAGATTTTATTTAAAGCTTCTCGGGGGATTCCAATGTGCACCGAAGCTTGAGAACCAGGGCTTTATATACTCTACGGCTAAGCTAATTGTTTATTATTGGGATTTAAATTTTTTAATTGGCATAGGATTTACTTGGGTGCTTTGATCTGGCAAAAGAATGTCATGGTCAAAGGATACAATTCCAAATATGAAGGGACACAGACGATCTCCTTTGAAAATTCCACAGGACAATACAGGTGCCCCAGCTGTTCTTCATAGAGCGACAGCGCTTCTGTCAGATTGACACAGTTCCCCTAAATCAAAGAGAGATAAGCAAATGGGATTCTTGAGTCCTTCCAAGGGCCCCACTCATCTGAAGGTCGTTAATAAAGAAGAACACTTCTAGCTTTAGATAAAAGTTCATCTTTAAAAACAAGATAAGGCTTCTGTATTTTCACAAATCACACTGCATTCTATTTATAGACCCATTAGAGCTCGTTATCCTTCTACCTCATTGACCAAGCCATTTCAAATTATTAGAATATGAAATGATAGAAAGCAGTGAAACCGATTTCTTACTAGTGACACAGTCACTGAATTAAAACCATGCAATTTGCAAAGATTCATACAAATAACATATTCAAAGGAAATTTTCTCAATAACGGTCACCATTATGTTATAAACGAAGTATCAAAAAGATAGTGTTCTTGATTTCCACAATGGTTTAAACTACAATTCTCCTAAGAGTCTAAAATGTTGACACAGAACTATATTCACCCCTATTTTTTTCCCTAGAATCTGTGTATAAGAGAACAAAAGTCTATTCAGGACATATATGCTAGGGATATCCCCCAGTTGCACACCTTATCAAAAACTTTCTCTCAACTTCATTATTCTAGCATTTCTCCCTTTCCAGTCACCCCATTTTCAGCATCTCCAGCAGCTAGGGGTAGTCAATGACATATACTGCAAGTTTGCTGGTAGCTGCTGGAAAAGCTTTTGATTCAGAAAAAAGAGAGCGCCACCCGCCTCTTCAACTTTCTTCCAAGCTATAACCTAGATGTGATATTTGGAGCTGCAGCAGCCATCTTGTGACCATAAGGAAAAAAAGGTGAAGGGAATTCAAGAGATGCCAGCCAAGGTATAGCAGAGTTGCTGAATGGATACAGTATTTGCCCAACTCTAGAGCAATGCTTCTAACTCCTTAATGTACATGTGATATCATAGGGGATCTTGTTAAAATGTAGATTTGGATTAAGTCTGGGGAAGCCTTTATCATCCTTTTAGCACAATTTTCCCCAAATGATTTTCATTATGAATTTAGAAAACAAAACTGGTATTTATATACAGAGATTAAAAGGAAATACCAACTATTTCCTTTTAATCTCTGAAGTTGGTATTCACAAGACAGTAATACTGAATCCAGGTGGCTGATTCCATTTCTTAAGAAAGTTACTCTTCACTGGAAGTGCTGGCTCAGGCCTGTAATCCCAGCACTTTGGGAGGCTGAGGCAGGTGGATCACTTGAGGTCAGGAGTTTGAGGCCAGCCTGGTCAACATGGTGAAACCCTATTTCTACTAAAAATACAAAAACTAGCCAGGCGTAGTGACATGCACCTGTATTCCCAGCTACTCAGGAGGCTAAGACAGAAGAACCACTTGAACCCAGGAGGTGAAGGTTGCAATGAGCTGAGATTGCGCCATTGCACTCCAGCCCGGGCAACAAGAGCGAAACTCCAATTCAAAAAAAAAGTTACTCTTAATTTGCCTCAAAATAGCTAAGTATAATGCAAGATGAAAATTATTTACAAATAAAGGCAGCCTGTGATGTAAGAACTCCTGAGAATGGCTTTCAAAACCAACCAGCCAGCTAGTCACGGGCAAGAGGTTAGAATTATTCTGAGAGCTGGCCTTGGTGGTTTTAACTTAGCACATTCACTCAACATGACGTCATCCTTCAGTGCCAGACTGTTTAGTAACCCATCATCTAGGGTCCCGCAGTGGGATATGGCCATGGTCAAAGTGCCCTTTGCCAGCATGTAATTTGGTTTCAACATCAAGTTCACCATGAGAGCATATAAACACCACACGTGTAATTTAAGATTCACAAATAGAAAACTGCCCAGTTGTTTTTAGAACCCATCGCCACTGGGGAAGCTATAGAATGAAAATGCCACCAAGGTGCACAGTAAATGGCTTTGCCATGTTAAAATTGACACCACACTCTCTCTTTATAGAGGTTATATGGGAAGACTTCCTTACATAGACTGTGGTAAGAAAATAGGAAAGTTTCAATTTGTTCTTTCCCAACATTGTCAAGAAGTTTCAAAAAAAGAAGAAAACACACACCACAAATAGAGACCTACCCAAAAAAGTAACATGATACATTTCACTTTCCTGTCTATTTAAATGGAATGACATTTTTTCTTTTTAAGAGAAACAAATGGGAGATGAATAAAAATCTAATAGCAAAGAATTAAGCACCCATTAAGGATAAGAAAAAGGGATGGAACAAGGGGTGGGGCCACACCTGGCATTATCGAAGAAAAAGGGGCTCACTGCCCAATGTTCTAGAAGTCAGTACTAGGACACTGGGGTTTTAAGAAAAGCAAAGCTTATTTTAATTTCTTTTCAGAGACAGGGTCTTGCTGTGTTGCTCAGGCTGAAGTACAGTGCTGTGATCACAGCTCAGTGCAGCCTCAA
Organism: Mandrillus leucophaeus; assembly: GCF_000951045.1. Taxonomy (NCBI): domain Eukaryota; kingdom Metazoa; phylum Chordata; class Mammalia; order Primates; family Cercopithecidae; genus Mandrillus; species Mandrillus leucophaeus. Next base: position 3,185,137 of record NW_012103377.1, read on the forward strand.
ACTCCTGGCCTCAAGCAATCCTCCTGCCTTAGCCTCCCCAAATGCTGGGATTACAGGCATGAGCCACCGAGCCTGGCCTAAGAAAAGCTTTTTATTGTAAGTCAACTAACAAGGAGACAGGAGTCCAGCTGTGCCGGGCTTAAAGGCAGTCCTTTTATTAGAAAAGGTTTAAGGGGCTGGCTGCAGTGGCTCACACCTGTAATCCTAACACTTTGGAGGCTGAGGCAGGCAGATCACTTCAGGTCAGGAGTTCGAGAGCAGTCTGGCCAACATGGTGAAATCCCATCTCTTCTAAAAATACAAAAATTAGCCAGGTGTGGTGGCACACATCTGCAATCCCAGCTACTTGGGAGGCTGAGGCAGGAGAGGTGCTCGAACCCGGGAGGCAAAGGTTGAGGTGAGCAGGGATCGAGCCACTGTACTCCAGCCCGGGCCACAGAGTGAGACTCCATCTCCATCTCCATCTCCAAAAAAAAAAAAAAAAAAAAATTTAAGGGGTAGGTGCTGAGATTTGCAGATGATTGATTTGTGGATGGAAAGGGTAGATCTGGAAAATCCTCAGGCACGTATGGTTATCTCTTTCTGCCCACTAATGGGTCTTGTGTGCAATCTTGAGGGCGGGGAAGTGGTTAGTATGAAGCAAGTGGTGAAAACTTAGGCTGTGACATCAGCAAGCTTGTTCTGTGCAAATTCTAATGGGGCATATTGGTTTTAACAGATTTTAGCCAGTGATTTTCTTTCTTAAGTGGGGGGAGTTTCAGTGTTTCAGCAAGTTGTTTCTTTTTTTACCTGCAATCCTGCAAACTCAGATTTTATTAGTCATTGGTTTATTTAACCCTTTGAGGCTTCACTAGGGGATTAAATCCAAATTCTATAGCTTCAGTTCTAGAAAGTTCTTTTCCCCATGTTAGGTGTGGACAGGTGACATTTGCTTTTGTTTATTTTAGAGGTGGGGTCTTCACTATGTTGCCCAGGCTGTCCTCGAACTCCTGGGCTCAAGCGATCCTCCTGAGTAGTTAGGATTACAGGCACATGACACCTCAGTAACAGGTATAGAAGAATACATCCTTAGCAACTTTTATCAAGTTCAAAAGCAAATAAAATTACATAGTATAATGACTTAGGAAATCATACATGTAAGAACCATCTAGAAGATACAGAAACGGAAAAAAGTGAGACCAAGGATGGGTTGCTTCTAGAAGGCAAGCAGGAACGAGAGAGAAATATAACTTACGGGTTTTTTTTTAAATGGGGCTGGAGGGAGAGAAGAGAGGAAGGTCAAGTCCCAGGATCTGCCTCCTAGGTTCCATGAAAACACTTCCTCCCCAATTCAAATTCTATTGGCCCACCTTGATTCCCACGCCTCTCCACGATGCATTCCCCAGCTTCCTGGGATGCTGACAAGGCTGCATTCAGGCAGCCACAGTAACACCAATGACATCACAAACTCACCACTGTGATGCTGGCAGTTTTAGGTGGGAACATTTAGCTTCTGTAAAACAACACATTTTCATCCCACCCTTAACCTGACTCCAGTTCTAAGCTGCACACTTGGGCAAAGTGGGTGGGCATGCCAGGAATCTGGGTTACCTCCTAAGTATGTCACCTGGCAGTTAAAAAAAAACCAAAACTGTCCTGTGGCAACTACATCAATACATCCTGAGTCAAATCACTTGTTTTTTGACTTAATTACTACTTCTTAAAAGGGCTATACATGCCTGTCCACATAAATCTTACCATGTGACACTGTCAACCACCAAATGTACTGAATGAACCCCAGGTGTTATATAATGAGATTGTTTTGTGGTTCTAACTGTAATGAACATGGGGACAGAAAACACGTCATATGTCTTTCGGACAATTCTTAGAAACCAAGACAGCCCTGGGCATACAATCCTTTTGATTTTGGTAAAAAGTCTATTGGCAAAGGCAAGATATCAAAGCCTGGGTCATTAATATTTACAAATGGGTTGTGGTAGTACACTAAGCAAGCATTCTATTAGCCTTTCATACTAAGATAACGGCTCTCCATAGGAGGCAGCCTGCCATACCAATATTCAGAACAAAAGAACAACAGTCACACGGTTGTAGTAGACAACAGGTGGAGTTAGCGTGGCTGTCTCTTTTGTCCTGTCTTTTGTACTACAGACTGGCTAGTTTGTAGTGGATCCAAATTTTTTTCAGCCTCTTTTTGTTCAAGATCCCAGAGCCTCACATTTTTCCTTGATTTAAGCTGCTTGAGATTTTCTTCTATGTGTTTGCAGAAACCCAAAAGAAAAAATTCTGGCTGGGCACGGTCACTAATGGCTGTAATCTCAACAATTCAGGAGGCTGACGTAGGAGGATTACTCGAATCTAGGAGTTTAAGGCCAACCTGGGCAACACAGTGAGACCTCATCTCTACAAAAATTAGCCAGGCATGGCAATGGATGCCTGTAATCCCAGCACTTTGGGAGGGGCAAAGCAAGACGATCACTTCCGCCTGGGAGGTTGAGGCTGCAATGAGCGCCACTGTGCCACTGCACTCCGGCCTAGGCTACAGACCAAGAACCTAGCTCAAAAAAATGAAAAGAAAAAAATTCCATATGCTCTGCTTAAAAAATGCCCATCATGGCTGGGCGCAGGGGCTCACGCCTGTAATCCCAGCACTTTGGGAGGCCAAGGGGGACGGATCACCTGAGGTTGGGAGTTTGAGACCAGCCTGACCAACATGGAGAAACCCTATCTCTACTAAAAATACAAAAAAATCAGCTGGGCATGGTGGCACATGCCTATAATCCCAGCTACTCAGGAGGCTGAGGCAGGAGAATCGCTTGAACCCAGGAGATGGAGGTTGCAGTGAGCTGAGATCGCGCCACTGCACTCCAGCCTAGGCAACAGAGCAAGACTCCGTCTCAAAAAAAAAAAAAAAAAAAAAACCCATCATAAGAAAGTCCAACTTGCTTCTTTACAATAAGAAAGCTTCATTTGAGCAGGTTTCACTGCAGGTTTCCTGTAAGACAGGGGTCAGCAAACTTCCTCTGTAAAGGGTCAGACAGAAACTATTTTAGGCTCTGCAGATCACACAGTATCTACCACAACTACTCAGTTCAAAAGCAGCCACAGACACTATGTAATAAATGGGCATGTCTGTGTGCCAAGAAAACTTTACAAACAAGCAAGCAGGAGGCCAGATTTGGCCCAATGTTTGCAGACTCCTGGCTTTGAATACTTATATCCATCTACAACATGTTTGTAAAAATCGTTTCTAAACCTTGGGGTGGTGGGGGAGAGACACTCCATTAACAGATAGGGCTTTGCTCTCCTCAAAGTTTCCCAACATTTTCACCAAGCGCAAAGTCTAAGATTAAGCACAAAGCAGATAAAGCAAAGCAAAGATAAAGCAAAGTCTAAGATTAAGACCTGCAGGTCTTGCACGCAGAGGGAAGAGCGGAACAACAGGATAGGCTGGAGCCTGAATCAAGATGTCTCTTAGAATTGCTAAGTTGTTTTCAGCATTATTAATCTCAGATTCCATAAAATGTCCAGGATAGGGTCTGCTTGCAAACATCTCCTCAGGAGGATAAAGTTAAAACCTCTACCTGTTCCTGACTTTTTTTTTTTTTTTTTTTGGAGACGGAGTCTTGCTCTGTGGCCCAGGCTGGAGCCCAGTGGTGCAATCTCGGCTCAATGCAACCTCCGCCTCCCAGGTTCAAGCAATGTCCTGCCTCAGGCTCCTGAGTAGCTGGGATTACAGGCTCCTGCTACCATGCCTGGCTCATTTTTGTATTTTTAGTAGAGACGGGGTTTCACCATGTTGGCCAGGCTGGTCTCGAACTCCTTGACCTCAGGTAATCTAACTGCCTTGGCCTCCCAAAGTGCTGGGATTACAGGCGTAAGCCACCACACTTGGCCTGTTCCTGACATTTAAATACAGTAAACTAATACTGTGTTTATTTTTGAGTCAAGGTCTCACTCTGTCACCCAGGCTGAAGGGCAGTGGCACGATCATAGCTCACTATAGCTTCAACCTCCCAGGCTCAAACAATCCTCCCACCTCGGCCTCCAGAGTTAGGACTACAGGCATGCACCACCATGCCCAGCTAATCTTTTAAATGTTTTGTAGAGATGGAGTCTTACTATGTTGCCCAGGCTGGCAGTACTTTTTTTAAAAAATGGAGGAGGGGATTTTCCTGTGAACTCAGAATAATTCAGAGATCCAGAGTACGATGCTACGTAAGTGTTTATCTTATGTTTATGAATCAAGGAATTTTGTACCAAGAGACTAGATTATCAATTAGCTGTCTTTGCTGTCATTTTCAAAATTTTGTTAAGGATTTCAATAGAAGATATATATGTATATTTTTAACACCAAGAAATGAAATCTTTCAAGTTTTAGAATCCCCTAGAGAATGAGAAAAACACCACAATCTGCTTCCATCTGGTGGCAGGAGTTCACAGTACAGCCAGAGCTACTTCATCAAGTGTATGTTGATGAGGGGAGGGGAAAAAAAGAAAATCAGTCTGTGTCTCCATCAGGTGGCAGCAGCTCATACTACAGCGAAAGACCAGGGCTGATAACTCATTAATTCCCAGCAGAGGACAGGTCCACTTAGAAGCTTACTGTTTGAAACAACATAAACCAATGATGCTGCTCTATCCTTAATAAATTTCAAAAATGTGCATTCAGATTTCAAAATATCAAAATCTTAAGAGTGTTTTGAGGAAAAAAACTGTTAAGTAGCCTACCTGTGTAAAATATTTCCCATCCTGTTTCAACACTTTCATTGAGAGGTCAAGAATCAGTCTGAGAAACTCCCATGTGGAATCTGAAGGTTTAAAAGAAAACAAGTTTCATAAATATGGGTTTGTACGTATCCACAACATCTGAAGTAAAATATTCAAATACTCAATACCAAAAGGGGAAGAAGAAAAAGAGCCACAAGTGTGAGACCCACTCACTATTCAAAGAGCTTGTTCATGAACGATAATGAAATTGATTTTGGATGCCAAAATCACATCTACCTAGCACTGCTCTCAAAATACCAATAGATTCGACACAAAGGCAGTGGCCGAAACGTGAAAGAAAACTGCTTTAAATAAGGGGGCAAGCAGCAAAATCCTGAGAGAAATTCAGAGTCTGCAAACTCAGCAGGAACTTGAGTTTATAGAAAAAACATGAACTAGCTGTGATTTTGAACAAACATATGGTTTGAGAAAGGGAATTATCTGTTGTTAGATAAGTGACCAATTTGTACCAATACAGGTTGAAAATCACATAAATTAAATACATTATCAAATGATTTACCGTCTCAATAATGTAATGAGTCATTTTATTTCATTTTTGTTTCAAATGACTGAATGAGTTCACTCATTTAGTGGCAGAACAGGAATTGAAGCCAAATCCAGTCATCTTTCCACCATGGACCTCAATTTAACTCCCTAAAAATGTGAGAGAACTAGACAATCTCTAAGATCCTTTCACCCTCACATGGTGCCCAGAGAAACATTTCCATCATAAGTATCCTGGTTTAAAAAAAAAATCTACCTTCTTCTGGAGACGTGGAGATTGGAACAGCAGTCAAATCATTAATCACATAATCAAATTCTCTCCCTTCTTTGGCGTACCTCTTCAGTACCGGAATACAGTCTTCTATTAGAACCTTCCAGAAAGAACAGGAATAGATGAGTAAGCCAACATGTGGATGTAGTTAAACAAAAAACAATAGTAAAGGAAGGAGGAAAAAAATACCAAGTGGGGGCTTATATCCACAGCTATCCACAGCATCTGCTACAGGAACCAAAAAACTTTCATCTATGTCTATTAATAGCAAAAATTAAGTGCTTACCATATATGCTTTATATGCCTTCTCATTTCAATAAAGCAACAATACTAGAGGCACTATTATCCATTTTACCAATGTAGAAACAAACTTGAGGTGTTATCCAGCTTGCCCACAGATCCACGAAGTATACCTATTACTATCTGAAAGCCAACTACATACTTTCATCTCTAATCTATACTGCCTCTCCTACCACTATTTGTATCATCTTCTTTTGATTTTTCTTATTTTTTAAAATTAATAAACTATTTTTAAAAAGTTTTTCTAGAGACAGGGTCTCACTATGTTGCCCAGGTTGGTCTTGAACTCCTGGGCTCAAGCAATCTGCCCACCTTAGTCTCTCATAGTGCTGGGATTAGAGGCATGAGCCACCGTACCCAGCCTAATTTTTCTTTTATACTAAGCACTGAATGACTTCATTGTTTATGGATTTATTTTTGCATGTTACTCAAACTATAAACATGTTGTTCCTCAATTTTCTCTAATGCTTGGCTACTGCTAATAAAGCTATATATAACAGCTCCCACCATCAGAGTCAATCAAGAGTCCAGCTGGAATTCCCATACAGATCATACATAGTTAATACAGGAAAGAAGTTTGAGGTCAGCTGTATATTTGAAGTACTGAGGCTCTACGCTGGGGACACATCTGGATCTAAGCAACATCCTAAACTAAACGGGAGTTACGGTCATCTTTTAGTTTTCTAATTCAAAAAAAAAAATACATTAAGTAAAAGAAAAATTACATATAATAGTCAGAAATCAAGAGTTTAAGAGTTTGCCAGGCCAGGAGCAGTGGCCCAACACCTGTAATCCCAGTACTTTGGGAAGTTGAGGTGGGCGGAACACTGGAGACCAGGAGTTCTAGAGCAGCCTGGGCGACATGGTAAAAGCCTGTCTCTAGATAAAATAGAAAAACCAGCTGGGCCTAGTGGTATGTGCCTGTAGTCCCGGCTACTCAGGAAGCTGAGGTGGGAGGATCGCTTGAGCCTGGGAGTTCGAGGGTGTAGTGAGCCATGATCATGACACCACTGCGCTCCAGCACTCCAGCCTGAGTGACAGAGCGAGACCTTGTCTCAAAAAAAAAAAAAAAAAAAAAAAAAAGTTCACCACAATTCCCTAAAATAACCCAGCCCATGTTGTTTCTCATCATTCTTCTTATAGCCTCACAGTTGTAAGAAACTGGGACTTTTCTGTCCTATTGTTTTATAACTTGTCTCACTTAATGCATCATACCTGTGGAGGTACTAACACCACAGTTGCCTTCAATTCACTATGAATCCTGTTTGATATGCTCATAATTTTTCCATACGTTCACAGAGATTCTTACAAATACTTGCACACAAATACAAATATATGTGCTCTTTTGTAAAATTTGGATCACGCACATCATTCGGAACTTGAACATTTTCACCGAACATCTCTCCAGGTAATAACACACATTTTTAAAAATACGCCATTCCACTAAAAACGTTCTTTCTGTTGTCATCGTCAAGCCTTGGCCACTACAAGCACATCTATAATAAAATCTTGTAGTGACACCTTTTAAACTGTGGGCTGGGTGCTCAAACACAGGGTAGAAGCCATGTGTTTCGGTTTTGATAGCATTTCACATGTCAAAGAGCAATGCATATGAGCACCTGTCTCCTCCTCGCATCCTCCTCAGCGTGGAATATTGCTCCTCTACTAAATTTTGTGAAGTCTGTTGCTAATGTTTTCACAAGAACTTCCTGGGCCACCAACAGGGGAGACCGTCTTGTGGTACTTTTTTTTTTTTTTTTTTTGAGATGGAGTCTTGCTTTGTCGCCCAGGCTGGAGTGCAGTGGCGCAATCTTGGCTCACTGCAAGCTCCACCTCCCGGGTTCACGCCTTTCTCCTGCCTCAGCCTCCTGAGTAACTGAGACTACAGGTGCCCACCACCACGCCCGGCTAATTTTTTCTATTTTTTCGTATAGCCGGGGTTTCACTGTGTTAGCCAGGATGGTCTCGATCTCCTGACCTTGTGATCTGCCCACCTCAGCCTCCCAAAGTGCTGGGATTACAGGCATGAGCCAATGCGCCCGGCCTGTCTTGTGGTACTTTATACAGGTTATTTGACTTATTCTGAGAAGTACCAGTCAATATACCCTTTATACTTTTTTAAAGTTAGTTAACTTCATTTCGAAGCTGTAGGGACTCTGCATTATTCAAGGGATCAATTCCCTGTCACGCTTGTTACCAGTCTTTCTTCTAGTCTGAACTTTTGGCTTGGTAAGGACAACATAATACCATTAACAGTTGAGTGTCCTATCTTTAAGAGATTTCCCAACTCCAAGGTTAAGTGCTCTAAATTGTCTTAAATGTATTAGTTTTTACATTTAGAGCCTAAGTCACCAAAATTCCTATTTCTATGGTTGGCTAACTTGGTTCTCATGCAGATGGTTAACTCATTATACTGGCATCGCACATTAACTCAACCAAACCTTTTCCCAAGTCGACTGAAATGCATCTTAGACCATATTAGCAGTGTGTAGGAATACATACTCAGACCTGTTCAAGTTCCTTTGACATTCCTAGGTATTGTGTATTCCTTTCATACTTCCTATTTGATTACTGTGCCTTGTAGTACATTAACAACGAATAGGACATATTTCGCCTCACACTGTGATTCTTTTTTCGAGTTTTCTTGGGTATTCTTAGATATTTGTTTTTACAAATAAACTTTAAAATCAGTTGGTCTACTTTTAAACCCCTCCCCTCTCCTTGGGATTACACATAATAAATTGGGAAGAAACAGACATTGTTCTGTATTGTTGTTGTTTTTTTTTTCTTTTTGACAGAGTCTTGCTCTGTCACCCAGGCTGGAGTGCAGTGGTGCAATCTCGGCTCACTGCAACCTCCACCTCCCGAGTTCAAGCCACTCTCCTGCCTCAGCCTCCAGAGTAGCTGGATTACAAGCACCCACCACCACGTCTGGCTAATTTTTGTATTTTTAGTAGAGATGGGATTTCACCATGTTGACCAGGCTGTTCTCCAACTCCTGACTTCAAGTGATCTGCCCACCTCAGCCTCCCAAAGTGCTGGGATTACAGGTGAGCCACCAAGCCCGGCCTGTTCTGTTATTTCAATACAAGAAATACAGCATGCCTCTCCACATATTCAGACTTTGATGTCTTTCAATAAGATCTTAATATAATTCATACCAGTCTCACAATACCATTCTTGTTAAATATATATTCCTAGAAATTTAACACTTGATTACTTTGAAAGGAAATGGATGGGAAGGAAATCCTATTTAAATGATTTAGCATTTAGTATAGAGAAAAAAATCTAGGCTGGCTTTATCCAATCACTTTACCAAATTCTCATGAATTCAAATAATTTTCTATGTAAGTTTCCTGGCTTTTCTAGTATTCATATCATCTGCAAATAATTAGATTTATACTGTTTTCT
>NW_012103377.1:3195004-3236763 GCF_000951045.1 Mandrillus leucophaeus
ATATATTTTTTTTTTTTAGAGACAGAGTCTCCCTCTGTTGCCCAGGCTGGAGTGCAGTGGTGCAATCTCAGCTCACTGCAACCTCCACCTTCCGGGTTCAAGCAATTCTCCTGCCTCAGCCTCCCATGTAGCTGGAATTACAGGCACACGCCACCACACCTGGCTAATTTTACATAAGTACACTGCATTAGTTTTTATTAAAAATGACTGCTAAATATTCTCAAATTCTTTGTCATCTGTTATTTTCCTCCTTTACTCACATAATGAATTAAGTTGACAGATTTCTTAAAATTCAAATCTTTACACTTCTAACTAAATCCTACTTGAGCATAATATAGACTTCTTTAAGATGACAGATTTAGCTTATTATTTTACTTGGAAATTTTGCACATATGTAAAAGCAATCTTTAGTTTTGTGTACTACTTGATTTTACTATTAAGGTTTTCTTTTATTATTATTATTATTAAGGTTTTTTTAATTAAAATTTTCTTTTCTTTTCGAGACATTCTCGCTCTGCGGCCCAGGCTGGAGTTACAATGGCGATCATTAAAAAGTCAGGAAACAACGGATGCTGGAGAGGATGTGGAGAAATAGGAATGCTTTTACACTGTTGGTGGGAGTGTAAATTAGTTCAACCATTGTGGAAGACAGTGTGGCAATTCCTCAAGGATCTAGAACCAGAAATACCATTTGACCTAGCAATCTCATTACTGGGTATATATCCAAAGGATTATAAATCATTCTACTATAAAGACACATGCACACATAGGTTTACTGCGGCACCATTCATAAAAGCAAAGACTTGGAACCAACTCAAATGCCCATCAAGGATAGGCTAGATAAAGAAAATGTGGCACATATACACCATGGAATACTATGCAGCCATAAAAAAGGACGAGTTCATGTCCTTTGCAGGGACATGGATGAAGCTGGAAACCATAATTCTCGGCAAACTAACACAAGAACAGAAAACCAAACACCGCATGTTCTCACTTGTAAGTGTGAGATGAACAATGAGAACACATGGACACAGTGAGGGGAACATCACACATTGGGGCCGGTCGGGGGATAGGGGCTTAGGGGAGGGATAGCATTAGGAGAAATGCCTAATGCTTGCAGGGCTTAAAACCTAGATGATGAGTTGAAAGGCGCAGCGAACCACCATGCCACGTGTATACCTATGTAACAAACCTGCATGTTCTGCACAGGTAGCCTAGAAGTATTAAAAAAACAAACAAACAAAAAAAACCCCACAAAAAACAGAATTCATTTTATTCCATTCAGAGAATCTGGAGTTGGTGCATTCCCATCATTGGTACACGTGTACCCTAAATACAAATATACATATAACTCACATGAAGAGACAGATGACGTATTTATCTTCTCAACCAATTATACTAAAAGCTGTTTTAATAAGGCACGATTCTGATCAATAACTTAAATCAATTATATTATCAGTTGACTTAAAACTATATTATCCAGAAAACATAATTACCTGATAGCAGTCTCCTTTAAGATTGTCTAAGACATCGCCACACGTTTTTCGCATGTATTTCTTACACCCATCGATCACCATTTGGTCAATGTCCGAAACAGGTTAAGGAGAATTTGGGTATATCAAAGAATTCTTAAATAGTAATACTTTAAAGAAAGGGTTAAGACAAAGATTTTATAATGCTAACTTGGGTATCACGAATTTGACAAAATGATGAATGAGGCAGTGAGTGACTTTATTTTCACACCAAGGACATGCAAAAGGAACTGAATCTTCTTTTCTCCTCATGAGATAGCTTTAGGGAAGTCATTTTGGAAACTGCCGGGCAGCAGACACAGTATCAAAGTCATTTGCTCTTTAATCCTCAACTAGGTAGATTATTTGTTTGTTTTTGAAACGGAGTCTCACTCTGTCGCCCAGACTAGAGTGAAGTGGCGCGATCTTGGCTTACTGCAACCTCTGCCACCTCAGGTTCAAGCAATTCTCCTGTCTCAGCCTCCCAAGTAGCTGGGATTACAGGTGCCCGCCACCATGCCTGGCTAATTTTTGTATTTTTAGTAGAGACGGGGTTTCGCCATGTTGATTAGGCTGGTCTTGAACTCCTGACCTCAGGTGATGCACCTGCCACGGCCTCCCAAAGTGCTTTGAATACAGGCATGAGTCACTGTGCCCAGCCGATTATTTCTTTGTTGATGGCCACGTAAAAGGGTACTGTTACTAACTTGTCTGTTCAAAGCAGTCTGGGTATGGGTAACACATTTGCCTCTAGTCTGTGGTAACATTAATTTGAGTTGTGAGACACCAAAGGAAGGAAGGAAACAAAAGAAGCCCACTGAACTTGTTCTCTCATACAACAAAGGATATCTCTACCATAGTGACCATCTTTGGTTTTAGTTTGACTATTTCATACAATATGCCTCCATCTCCACCTCCCAGAATGAGTACATCTTTGCCAGTGTAATCTTCTTTGCCACTGCCCATGATGGCCCGGGTATACGCCAAATCACTCTCTGCCAAATCTAGGGAGGAGAAACAAATCCAAATGGTGAGTCTACCTTCACACACAAACCACCTGGCCCCGCTACACTGAAGTGCTGGGATCTAGCCCAAAATGTAAATTTTTCATTTTCAATTTTTTAAAACTGTGAACAATATGCAAGCTTTTTTTTCCATTGAGGACTTTTTCATCAACCCTGATCATCTGACACCTTATACAAATGGACATTAGTCAGTGGAAAGAAAATCCAGCCTTAAAAATGTGTCAATATACCAAATAATTAAAAGCAGTTACATCTTAACAAATGAAATAATATGATGTCTGTGAGCTGCTTCAAAATAATATGAGAGGGACAAAGTAGACTGGGGTTTAGGCAAAATAAGACTGGCTAGGAGTTGATAATTGTTCACACTCAACGGTGAGTACATGCGGGTTCATCACACTAATTTGTCTACTTAGGTTTCAACTGTTCTGTAACAAAAAGGTTTTTTTTTTTTTTTATAATACGCAAATGCATTTTCTTTTGAAACACAATCCAAATACTCATCACTAAGGAGGCAATGTCAAGACGAAGTTTATGTGAAAGCCCAGACAATCCACAGGTTAATATGACATAAATGTGCATCTCAAACACCAGCAGTGTCAGAAACAAACTCAAACAAATCCACAACAGCAATAACTGTCAGGAAAACACCATCATCTAACATATCACCACTTTGTTATGTGATCGGGGCAGGGATGGAATACTTACTAACATCCCCACTAAGGATGAGAATATTTCCAAACTGCTTCGAGTGTAGAATTTTTATATTTTGATAAGGTGAATCTTCGTCATATACCACTTCATCTATGTCATATTCAACCAGGCGCCCATCAGCAGTTGGCCAATATCTGTCAATGGCTCCTCCTCGCACTATGGGTGGTAATCTGGAAAAAGAGAAAAACAGCAATGTACCTTACTAGAACACTGCCTTACAAGTGGACCTGGGATGAAGAGTATGCAAAAGAAAGCCACATGACTGCCGACTTCTGACAAGCACAAAACAAATCCAAAGCTTGGGCTTTTAGTTTTATATAATCACGGCCACCACCAAATGTTGACCACTATTGTACACAGTTCACTTTTAAAAAAATCCTGTCATGCTGTAGATTTTCTCTAACAAAAAGTTGAAGAAGATGGCCACTGCACACTTCATACTTCCAATGCTCCAGCAGTATCCATCTCTTAAGACTATCTACATAACAACATTGACATTACCACATTCACACCAGTTCACATGGGTATCATATGGTTATCTAGTACAGAGTCCATCTTCAAGTGTCCCCAATTATGCCAGTTATGTCCTTTATAGATGTTCTGCTCTTGAATAAAGGTTCATACACTGCGTGTCCCTATTATTTTTTTCTTTTTTATACTCATGTAACGTAGAATTTTTTTTTTTTTTTACTGGTATGTTTCATGACATTGAGATCTCAAAGTACAGACTAGCTATTCTGCCGAAAAATGACTCACATGGGTTTACCTGATAATCTCTCACTCTTCATGGTTAGAATCAGGTTGACATATATGAATTACACAGGCATCACATCGGGAACACAAGATGTGTATTTGTCCTATTATTGGTGACGCTAAGTCTGTGATCACTTGGTTAAAGTGGTATTCATGAGATCTCTCCATCTGCAAAGGTACCTTTTCACCCTTTGAAATTACTAAGCAGGCTGTGGGGTGGTCCTCTGAAACTAGGTGAAAGTCCTCACCCCCAACAAACCTTTACCAGTGGTTTTAGCATGTAGAAGATTCTGGCCTGAACCAGTTACTACTAGAGAGGCTGCAACATGACTTTTTCATTCATTCTTTTGTAAATACCCGGTATTTTTCACAGGATGAATGTACTAGAAAGTACCAGCAGAGGACACTAAATGACAGGAAAAAACAGACCTGGAAAAGGGGCTTGGCAAGTCAAACACAAAGAAAAGGAGAGCTCACTGCATACATAACACAACCGCGTGAGTCATGTGTTCTCAAACACAGTAGTGTTCAATATTAAAACGCCATGATGCACAGTTGTAGATATCTAAAATGCTGGGATATGCGGCCTGACTTACTCCTATGAGTCTCTTTCCCTTCCCTGCTCACCAGATTCCAAGAGTACAGTCTAAACCTGTTACAAGTTAACGAGGCTTTCTATGAGGGAATACTAACATCTATAAAGAACACTGAGATTGAAAAGGCAAACTCCCATAAATTCATGTAATCCTGACAACTCTTGATTTAACCACTTCTTTACCAAACTCCATGTGAACAAATTCAGCTTTGAGAATGTGAGGCATTCTAGAGGGTTTTTCCTGTAAATTGGAAAATGTGAAGCACCAATCAGGACAACCGCTAGAGAGCAGGCAAACAGGACTTGGAGGAAGCCTCTTCTACCCCTGGCTGATGGTGGGGAGTGAGATGAGAGTGAGCCACCCATGGCACTGGAAGAAGGACAAAGTCACTCACTTCCAGGGGAGGAAGACTACCCTCTCCTTGACAGCCAGCCAGCTATGGGAAATTACTGCACTACAGACAAACCCACTGAAAATAAAGTGTCTGTTCTCAATTGTGTCAATAGTGCCTTGGCTAAGGTGAAGAGCTCTTTTCTAGATTGTAACACTATGGTTTTTAAAGACTGGCAAAGAAAAAAGCATCTTAACAGGATGTAAATGACGTTACCCTGATGAAGTGCTCAACCTAGCATTAAAGGGCATCTCCCTGGTAGCCCTATAACGGGCTACCAGGAGGTACTATGGAGTCCCCTATCAAACTCGTTTCAAACTTCACTGCTGAAAAATGAAACTGGACTACACCAATTCAGGCAGATTACAGCCCAGGCCTCAGGTATACTGTGTAAATTGCAAGAACCTTTTAAAATCAAAGTTAATTTATGTGACCTTGTTTTCTTGTTCCTTTTCACTTGAAAGCAGAAAACAAAAATAAATTCAAGTACATCCCATAGCTTCTTAGTCAAAAATTCAGATTTAACTTAACAAAGGGGAATCATTTCAGATGTTACGGGTTATTAATGATTTCATCTCTAACATTTAACCTCTGATCTTCATTCTCCACATTAAAAAAAAAAAGAGTATAGCAATCCTTGTCCTTTTGAGGCCAGTAACAAAGGGCTTACAACAAAATAGTCCCAATTTCCAGCTCTCATCAACCTTATTTCATGAAAATAAAAACTGTGACAAGCATAGGCAAGGTATTTTGAAGATCTAAAGCTTAACTCCACTCTTAGAAAACTCTTATACCAAAAAAAAAGAAAAGATCCAGACTTCTCACGAATGCTGAAGCCCATAAATGTATTCTGTTTACCCACTCATAGAGGTAACTGATAAAAATCAGACCACATTTTGATGTGGACCAATTCATTATCATCGAGTTAAGACCCTTTCTGACAGTGGGGAACCTGTTCATTGCAAATGGGTGTAGATAAGGAAAACCCTGCAAACAGGAAAAGATGAGATGTCCAAAAAGTGATATGGGCATACGGGTGTGGATGTGCTTTTAAAGGAAGATGAAGGGTGGGAGACATGGCTAGGGACCTTAAACTGAGCTTGGGTGCTCTAAAAGAACCTGAGTGCTCTAACAGATCTCAAAAAAGTAGACAGTTCTATACTGTGGCCTCTTCTTTTCACTTTCAGTTTCCTGCTTTCCTCTTTAACTACAGGAGATTAAACAATTACCTAGTTATCTTACATCTGCTCTAGAGCTTTCTTATGGGCTGATCAAACTCAGCATAGTGAGTAATTAAGTACTTAAACATCCTAACACTTGCCAATAAGGATTCCTTCTTCTGGAAAGTGCCATGAACTGGAGAAACCTATATACCCCTTGCTCAGCAATGAGGAAGTCCCTCGCTTGTCTCTGCAACTATGAGGTTAATTTTATGAGCAAGGGACAGGACTTCTATGCCTTAAGGCCTGGTGAGGATCCACCAAGGCAGGGCAAGAGTAAATTGTCCTGCATTTACATGCTGTCTATCCAAAGCACTACTTAATTCCCTCCAGTTCCTTCCCACAGAAGTCAAAACTGCATTCTTTTAAAATCTGACACCACTGGCAAACACTTCGGCAGTGTCCGACAGAAATTTAGATGATGAAAATGTTCCGTAGTTGTACTGTCCCACATGGCAGACACTAACCACTAGCTATTGTGACTAAGGAACTGAATTGTGTATTTTAACTAACTTTAAATAGCCATGTGGGGCTAGTGCCCATTCCACTTGATAGGGAGAGCTTCATTTTCCTTGAAAATGATCACTTGAAAATAACCTGCCTATGGCAGCTTAAGGTTGGCGGCCTATCAATTCTTAGTATCTTGGAAAGTTTTCTTCTTTGAAAGCCTTGAGGCAAACTTTCTTATCACCCCACCTGGTCAGAGTCCCTTAAAATTGCTTAACTTTACTCTGGGGCCCTGAAGGAGAAAAAGTGACCTTTTCTCTTTCCGGGAAGGGTCCAAGTCAGGTTTTTTTTTTTGAGATGGAATTTCACTCTGTTGCCCAGGTTGGAGTGCAGTGGTGCAATCTCAGCTCACTGCAACCTCCACTTCCTGGGTTCAAGCTATTCTCCTGCCTCAGGCCCCTGAGAAGCTAGGATTACAGGCGTGCACCACCAAGCCTGGCTAATTTTTGTATTTTTAGAAGAGACGGGGTTTCGTCCATGTTGGTCAGGCTGGTCTCGAACTGAAGTCGGGTGTTTTCTAGCTCCCTTTGATAAGGTGACAGCTCTACCTGGGTCTCCACTTTATGCAGTTCCAACTCCTTGGAGTTGGTCCCTATCTCCTTTCTGCCTTAGTTTCATTTTACCTAGCATTTTTGTGTGTGCATCCATGCACATGTATGTTCATACACTATCTTGTTTTGGTGTGAGGGGCCCAGCAGTTGGGTTCACCATGGTTGCCAGAAGGAGGTGCTGAGTTTGATGTTTTCCATATCTCAAGCAGACACTACTGGGGACAACACCGCCATTCTAATTTTTTTTTTTTCTTTTTTTTTTGAGACAGTCTCATTGTGTCACCCAGGCCGGAGTGCAGTGGTGCGATCTCGGCTCACTGCAACCTCTGCCTCCTGGGTTCAAGCCATTCGCATGCACCAGTCTTTCAAGTAGCTGGAATTACAGGCATGCACCACCACGCCCAGCTAATTTTTGTATTTTTAGTAGAGACGGTGTTTTGTCATGTTGGCCAGGCTGGTCTCAAACTCCTGACTTAAAGTGATCTGCCTGCCTCGGCCTCCGAAATTGCTGGGATTACAGGTGTGAGCTACTGCGCCCAGCCAACTATCATTGTTTCAATCCATTAAATATAAAAGGACATTCAAGAGTGGACTTACCGTTTCACCCGCCCAGTACTGTCCTGACTCAATTCTTTCATTCTTTCTTCTACTTTGTTCAAAATCTACAATTAAAAGAAAAATCAATGGGCTTGCAGAATAAGCTGCATGGAACAGCTAAATTACAGACCCAACAACTGAGGCCGTGTTGACAGAGCTGTGCAAGATTGACCTGTCCCTCCTCCTGCCCTCTAGCAGCCTGTAGGCCTGGCCCAATTCCACTCTCCCATCCCAACTATCCCTTCATGTTGCTGACCTAACCTTAGTGTAAGTTAGCAACAAAATAACATGGAAGAGGAAGGCTAAAGGGTACTGCAGCTATAAAATCCTGGTTAAAGGTTTTCTATTCCCTCCAGTGGAAAATAAGATTACTCACACTCAGGCAGTTAAAAGGGAACGCTGACACCCAAGTTCCTAAAAACAACTAAACAACTACTTCTATTCTAAAACCACTTATGTGGAGGGAGGAAAGTTTAAAATTAACTGGAAAGTAAGCAATGAAGAGAAAATTATTTTAACACTAAGCTAAGCAGATACTATGATCCTTAAACACCGAGTAAATGAAAGTGAAAAACCGACACTGTCGATCTCTTCTTTGCCTTGCGCATCACCATCATAACTCTGAAGGTCCAGCAACACCAATCCATGTGGGTAAATTCTCAAATTGGCAAAGCTACAAAGGAAAATATAATTTTAAGCTTAAGAATTGTATCAGGGCATTCAAAAAAACAAAAAAACAAAAAACAGAGAGAGAGAAAGAAACAGAGATGTCACCCAATTAAAAGACCACTGCTCTTTATTTCCCTAAAACTATACAGTTAACCATTTTGCTTTCTTACTAGGGCTGCGTCTTGCGGGGAGAAACTACCAATCATTTGTGGACGGTTTAGAGGGCATTACCAAAAGTTAAGGTTTTCAAAACCGGTTCTTGGGCCCAGAAAGTGATTCAGTAGCAGTTATGTGAATCTAATTTTTAAAAAGGTTCTCTAGGTAATTTTGCCAGGTTTAGTAACCACTGCCTTAATACAAAGGGAGTGTGGAGAAGGGTATACTGGTTTCTCCCAATTAAACTTTAGAGTTCAAACCAGAGTCATTTTTTCCTAACTGCAGGCTGGTGGTAGGTAAATTAATTTAAGTAAGCACTCTGGAAAATCCAGGCCAAGTGCCTGCAAACCTAATCCATCCCACAGTATGTTTTTGTAAAGCCTGCAGGCTAAGAAAGAATGGTTTACATTTTCAAAGAGTTTTCTTAAAAATGTGACAGCAACCTTTACAGAAAATTTTCTGACCAGTCCTTTTTATTTTTTAATGAAATAAACATATTTGAGTGTATCACATGCACTAAGATGTACTCGATAAAACTTTTGTTTCAGTTACACGCTTTTTTTTTTTTTTTTTTGAGACGGAGTCTCACTCTGTCTTGCCGTGGCTGGAGGGCAGTGACATGATCTCGGCTCACTGCAGCCTCCACCTCCTGGGTTCAAGCAATTCTTCTGTCTCAGCCTCCCAAGTAGCTGGGACATCAGGCGTGTCCCACCACACCCGGGTAATTTTGTATTTTCAGTAGAGACGGGGTTTCACCATGTCAGCCAGGCTGGTCTCAAACTCCTGACCTCAGGTGATCCACCCGCCTTGGCCTCTCAGTGTTGGGATTACAGGCGTGAGCCACTGCACCTGGTCTATGCATGTATTTGTTTTGCATTTACACAGATGTGTATTTCCAGGGTTATGATTACCTCCTACTATAAATTACAGGTAAAGAAATGTTTGAAAAATACTAAATTAGAAGATGAATTATGCTCAGAGAATACAGACAGTGTGCTTGGATTAAAAAAAAAAACAAAAACAAAAATAATAAGCTAGGCACAGTGGCACACGCCTGTAGTCCCAGCTACTTGGGAGGATGAGGCAGGAGGATTTCTTATGCCTGAGAGATCGAGGCCGCAGTGAGCCATGATCGCACCACTGCACTCCAGCCTGGGCGACATAGTGAGACCCTGTCTCTATAAAAAATTTAAAATAAAACAAAACTAGTTAATTTTTCACCTTCAGCCCTTAAGTGACCTCAAAAATCAAGTTCTTGCCCAGAGTCCACAAACTCTTCTACACCGGAATGAGAGGATCATCTTTCCTTTCCCTCCTTCACTGGCAGCAGAGGAGGGGGGAAGGAACAACAGAGAAATAATGTCCCCTTTATCCACTTGGGTGGTTCTAGCATGAACACAGAGAATGCTAGAAGGCAGAGTCAAGGATTAAGGTGCTCCTAGGGATAAAACCAGAACTAGAGGGGGAAAAATGTGCCCAGGGTCGGGGGGAAGGGAACAGAGAACCCGAATAAAGGTGGCTCAGCTCCTTTCCCCAAGCCCATGCATGGGTAGGAGAGGTGAGGTTTCAGGACAGGCACCTCGGGGTGGGTACCAGTTGACCAAGTGAGAGAGGAAGGAGACCAAGTAGAAAACTCTTAAAAACTAAGCTGGCCAGGCGCAGTGGCTCACGCCTGTAATTCCAACACTTTGAGAGGCCGAGGTAGGTGGATGGCTTGAGCCAGGAGTTTGAGACCAGCCTGGGCAACATGGTGAAACCCTGTCTCTATTAAAAACACAAACTTATCTGGATGTGGGGGTGAGTGCCTGGAATTCCAGCCACTCGGAAGGCTGAGGTGGGAGAACTGCTTGAACCCAGGAGGCAGAGGCTGCAGTGAGCCAAGATTGCGCTACTGCACTCCAGCCTGGGCAACAGAGCAAGACTTGGTCTCAAAAACAACAACAACAACAACAAAACCCTAAGCAGTTCATTTGGGTTTTTTTTTGTTTTTGTTTACTGCTTTTCAAAGCAGTTTCCAAACAGCTCTTGTCACTCAAAAACCCCTTCTGGGAGGAATTCTAAGTCTTCTGTACAACTGGAATTGGTGGCTATGGCAGAAACTTCAATAATTGTCACAGAGAGGTAGGCAGGGCCCAGCTGCAAAGGCCTTTAGGAGATAAAGTGCAACTTTTCACCTGGTGCTGGCTGAGGAGCCTGCCACCGGAGGCCGTGGATGATGAGTTCCGATTTGCTGTGGTCCCCAAAAGATGGACCACAGTAAAAACAGTGAGAGGCGGCAGGTACAGGGAGGGACTGAGTGTAATCCTGCAGGAGCCAGAGGGCTCTAGGACAGCTACAGCCTCTGCTTCCAAGAGACCATCTGGGTCAGAGCAGGGAAGGAAAGGACACAGGGGAGAGGAGGGTTTGGTGGTAGCATTCATATAAGGAAGAAATCATCATCTTAGATACATTTGCGGTATCTACTAAACACACAGGGAGGTTTGCTGCACAGTTAGAAATACAAGTCTGGGCTTGGGGAAGAAGAGGTTCGGATGTCTTTGAGAGGTATCAGGATAGAGAACACCAATTAATGCCACAGGAGTGGGCCATGGAGACTTATAGAGAGAATCATGGAAGGGGCAGTGAGCTCAAAAAGTACAGGTTTCCCTCATCTCTAGGTCTCTGGAATATAATGGAGGTGGCTACTTTTTCCTTTAATAGAGAAACAAAGGGAGAGAAAGTAGGACATTAAGGAAGCCACGTGGAATTCCAGTACTGGGTACCCATTGAGGTAAGAGAATAAAAGTCATCGAAAATACCCCATCCTGGAGTTCACATTTTTATTTATTTTAATGTTTATTTCCATAGGTTATTGGGGAATGGGTGGTGTTTAGTTACATGAGTAAATTCTTTAGTACTGATTTGTGAGATTTTGGTGCACTCATCGCCCAAGCAGTATACCCCGCACCCTATTACATTTCTAAATTGATAGTGCAAATTACTAAGAATCTTAATTAGTAGTTTTACATACTAAGCCAGTCTAGATACAATACAAACCAAGATTTAAGGAAATACCAAGAGCTCAATGCCCTGGTTTCTTGTTATCAGTCATTTCTTAGTTTAGATTTTCTTCTGCATTTCACCATGGTCTGCAGTAGCTGATAATCAGTCATAACAGTGCTACTCAAAGTGTGGTCAGCTGTCCAGCAGCATCAGCATCCCCCGGGAGCTTCCTGAAAACTGAATCTGGGCCCGGTTGCAGACCCGCTTATTGCATCAAGAACTCTTGCGGTAGGGGCCCAGGGGATCATTGCCTGCCATTTCAAACTGCTTATGCCGCCAGGGGTTCTTGGTCCTGGCCACATAGAACCACTGGGGCTTTGGAGAAATCCAGATGTCCAGGCCCTGTGACCTCAATTTCTGGGGGAAATGCCCAGGCACGAGTGTTTCGTGAAAGCTCTCCAGAAACAGCGTAGAGAAGGGACCTAGGCTCCCCCCACCCCAATA
Organism: Mandrillus leucophaeus; assembly: GCF_000951045.1. Taxonomy (NCBI): domain Eukaryota; kingdom Metazoa; phylum Chordata; class Mammalia; order Primates; family Cercopithecidae; genus Mandrillus; species Mandrillus leucophaeus. Next base: position 3,207,181 of record NW_012103377.1, read on the forward strand.
ACACACTTATTTCCAGAAATACCAGGCTCTAGGAGCCAGGAAGATGGCAAAGCGCTGCTTGAGGCTCTGTGCAGGCTGCCACTGGGGCCCTGCAGCACTGCTGCTGGCCAGCCTAGAGCAGGTACCCTCAGCCTGCACCCACCGTACTCTGACCTGAGCAAGAGTGCCTGCAGCTCAGCATCCTGCAGCGAGAAGGCCCTGGCATGCCCACTACGGGCCTCTGCTGCAAACTAGTGGGTCCTCGCAGGTGGTGGGCACCCCAACCAACCCATCCATCCGGACCCCAGCCCCTCTGATATCATCCTTGCTGACCAAGAGACCGGGAAACACTAAGATAAGCAGCATCCTATGGTAAATCTTACTCCAGGGACTTAAGAGGCTGAGTTTCACCGTAAACTTTTTACTCCAGGGAGTTGACCTACCACTTGCATGAGCCCAATGAGCGATCCTGCCCCTGTCGTACTATTACGCTAAAGTCCCCGCCAAGAGCGGGCTCACCAGCCACTTCAGGGTGCATACATTAAGCAGGAGGTCTCACTGCATCTGCACACCACTAACTAGGTGCGTACCTGTAATTACACTCATCTACCTCATGAACTGTTCACATCACTCCCTTCAAAACATCACCTTGGGGGAGTCAGCCACAAAACTTTTCCTGGGCTGCCTCCCTTATGCTCACTCTGGGAATAAGTCTTAACAAAAAACTTGTCTGGGAAACATGTTTGGCCTCCTGTCAATCTCTAAATACATGAGAGCTTAAGAACCTGTGGTCAGTAACGCTACCAGGAGATTCTGATGTGCAGAATCTTGAGAAGCACCAAGTTCCAGCCCCATCCTAAAAGACGTCAAAGGAGAAAAACAAAAGCCAGGTGCCACCCCCATCCTCCACTCTGTCACCCACTCTGCTCATAAGTGACCAGATATGAAGAACAGCACCGGAGACTGCTCACCTGCCATTCTTGTTTGTGTAGGTTGCTAAATAGCCATGGTCCTGCCAGGTGTGCACCGACTCCGCCATTCCTTGCTCCTGGAAAATGGACTGGAGGCCTTTTAGAATGGTCTCACCATCAGCTGGAGAACAAAGGGAAGAAGGCAAGATGGTCAGAAAGAAACATTCAGAAGGAAGGCCAATGAGGCACAGTTTGAGGACTGACCTTTAAAAAAAAAAAAAAAACCTGAACAAAGTTGTCAGTGTCACTTATCCCTTGTCATGACATGAGTGATAAACATTCTCCACCCTGCAAGGAAAGGCGACACAGACCACCAGATTACGTGATGGTAAGAACACAAAAGCCGACCACAAATAGCTGTGCCAAGGATATTCAGCCTACAGACAGCACAACAAAATATTCACTCTAAGCAGAAATTAAAGAAATGCAAATAAATGCAAGAACAACAAATGAGATTCCACTTCAGGTTAAATAAATTAATGAGGACACATGGTACTAGAAAGGTGATACCTGTCCACTGCTGATGAGTAATATAAATGACAAGCTTTTTTCCCCATGTTTTACAAAAACGATGTGCTGCTTTTATAACTGGAAAAAAATATCCAACAGTAATCCTCAGTAACATAGCTCTCAATGGTACAAACTGGACAACGATTCCATATGGGACAACCTGCTGGCTTGTCGGTCTCCCTATCCCACCCCCATGGTCGCAGAAGCCAATCTTCCTGTCTCCCATCCTGCCCACAGTCCTACTCCCAAAAGTGCAATCAGTGTTCCCACATAAAGTACATTAACCTCTGCAGGTTCACTTGAAGCCAGGATCTTCAAGAACATCCAACATTACAATACTTAGAATAAGGGGTAAATGCAATTTGTTCTCTAGTTCTATCTACGAAGCAGGCATTCCCTAATAAATGTAAAACAAAGAACCAAGATATGACAAGAGGAATTACTCTTTACTTTCCCACCAGCCCTCTGAAGGCTGGCTCCTGTGAGGGGAAAAACAGCCTGGTAAATATCAAAACGAAGCATCTCTGTGACCTGAACAGAGGTAAAAGAAAAAAATAGAGTCACAGCTGACTACAGTGTGATTTGCCAAGAAAATTACATTAGAATTTCCGCCATAAACTAAGTAGTGCTGAAACTAGAACTGGGATGTTAAGGACTTTTTCACTATGCATAGTCTATCTCTAGTGACTCAGAACTGTGTTCCCAAGGCCACTGAATGAAGGCTACAAACGGGGAGTTCGGAGGCCAAAATGGACAGATATGTCTTACTCTGGCTTGCACAGACTTTTTTTTATTTTTTGAGACCGGATCTCCCTCTGTCACCCAGGCTGAAGTGCATTGGCGTAATCTCAGCTCACTATAACCTCTGCTGCCTGGGCTTAAGTGATCCTCTTGCTTCAGCCTCCCAAGTAGCTGGGACTACAGGTGCCTGTCACCTCGCCCGGCTAATTTTTTTTATTTTTAGTAGAGAAAGGGTTTCACCGTGTTAGCCAGGATGGTCTCAATCTCCTGACCTCATGATCTGCCCGCCTCAGGCCCCCAAAGTGCTAGGATTACAGGCATGAGCCACCGCGCCCAGCCCATGCCCAACTAAATTTGTACATTTTTGGTAGCAATGGGGTTCCACCATTTGCCCAGGCTGGTCTCAAACTCCTGAGCTCAAGCAATCCACCCGCCTCAGCCTCCCAAAGTGTTGGGATTACAGGCATGGGCCACTGCACCCAGTCCCTGAACAGACTAAAGTGTAAATTAGTTGCCATTTAAAAATCAGAAGATTTCACTCTCTCCCACTGTAGTGGGTATAACGGTGGCCCCAAAAAGATATATCCACATCTTAATCGCCAGAACCTGGGGGTGTGACTTTCTTTGGAAAAGGGTCTGTGTAGATGTAATTAAGTTAAGGATCTTGAGATGAAAGCATCTGGATTATCCAGGTACCCAGACCCTAAACCCAATGACAAGTGCCCTTATAAGAGACAGAAGAAAAGATACAGGGAGAAAAGGGGGCAGGTGACATAAGACGGAGGCAGAGGTTGGAGTGATTAAGAGCCACACGCCAAGCCCAGGACAGCTACAAGCGCACCAGAAGCTGAAGAGGCAAGGACGGATTCTCCCCTAGAGCCTTCTGGGGAAGCAAGGGCCTGTCACGTTTTGATCTGAAACTTCTGGCCTCCAGAATTGTGAGAGAATACATCTCTGCCATTGTAAGCTATCCAGTTTGTAGTACTTTGTTACAGCAGCCCTAGCAAGCTAATACACCTGCCCAAAATTCGTTTTCAACTTTAACAACAGCAAACAGAATACTAAAAGTGGCAGTGAAAACATAATTTAATATTCAGAATTGCCAAACAGAGCAGTTGATAGCCCAGCCAAAACTCATGGACAACATCTGGAACAAAACTAGATGACAGAGTGTAACCCTAAATTCCCAAATGGGTATAGGTAGAAATAAATGGGCCACAACCCTGAGACCCGTGGCGTATCAGCAATTGAGAGAGGAAGAAGAGAAAAAGCAAAGGGACTTCAGACAGCCCTAAGAACTAGAGGAACCCCTTCCAAAAGTCACCAACAGGTGTTCACCCCCAAAGAAGTGGTTTCCTCCCCCTCAGAATGCAGGGGTCTGGCTAGCCAAAGCGAGGATGCAGCTGAAACTTGCGAGGACTTGGGTAGGGATGGATGTCAGGGTGGTCAAGCCCTACAGATGGCCAAAATCAAAGAATCTCCAAGAAAAAGTCCCACATCAGGGAGAGACTACCAGTGCAGAATCCACGTCACACTTCCACAGCAGCACAAGCCTCCGTAAACACCAAGCAGTGGTGGCCCAATGAATCCTTAAGCTCTCATTTGTTCCTAGCAAAACTGTGCCTCTGGGAAAGTCATTTGGCAGAAAATAATCTAGCTTGCTTTGCTATTCTGAAATTGGTTTCAGGAAATTAAAAGCCAAGGTCTGAATTATATCCCCAGAACTGTAGCATTTAAGACTGAATTCTACTTCACTAAAATAAATCTGATTTCAAACTTGGTAAGATAAACTAATCTTGTTCAGTTTGCGTTTGTCACTGAAGTGTGGTGGGCCAGCCCACTGTGGAGGTGGCTTGAGTGTACTGAGCCAGGCAGAACTTTCCCTGAATCTGAAGAGCCATTCTAAAATTAAGCAATCCCTCCTTGGCTAAAACAGATGTTTTCTGTTTTGAAAGCATATAAAACAAATAATCACTCCTGGGAAATGGCCTCAAGATGGTTCTGTTGGCACATTACAAAACAGAACCCAAACCCCCATGCTGGTGAACGAACAATCTAGACAAAGCCACCCTGCGTGTAATTGACCAGGTTGTGCAGTGAACGAGGACCCTGGCCTGGGTGGCTGAGCTGGGATGAACCTCATCCCTTAGGCCAAGGAAAGGGGGGTCTTTGTCTGATCTATGCAAAGGATTTGACTGCTGGCCAAGCCCAGTGTAGTGGCCATCCTCTTTTTCTAACTGGCACAATTAACAAAAAGGCACCGTGTGGACTAAAGAAAGTCCTCCGGCCAGGTTTCAAACTGAAGGAAAAACTACACAAGAAATCTGATTTGAAGCATTACTTGTTCCCACACTATAGGCTTACCCGCCAAGTTCAGTAAAAACAGGCCAAAACTGAACGTGTTTCTGGAAGCTCATTTACCCACAAGCCCTGTTCATTTGTGCGGCCGCCGGGTCCCCGTGGGCATCTGAGTATGCTAGCCCTGCCAGGAAGGTGTCTGCAGGGCCTTACACGGACACCATCATTTTGCCCACCATTCACCTCCCTTCATCCTCAACTTCCTCCTGATTGGGGCCCCCCCTGTCACCCAGCCCTTGGGGAAGACACTCCAGGGAGGGGAGCTAGAGGTGAAAACTCCGCAGTAGTATCTCTTTCCAAACCAGGGCTTTTTAAGGCAAAACAAAGCAAAAGCATGAGGTGGCTCACTTAGTCATCTTGATCCCAGGTGCTCAATAAATGTTTTGTGGGCAAATAAAAAATTATTTTATTTGGCTGAATTCATCATCCTTTATTACTATATCTTTGCAGAGGTTCAAGAACATCTAGACCAGTGGTTTACAATCCTAGCTGTGCATTATAATTCACCCAGGGAGGCCAGGCATGGTGTTTCACGCCTGTAATCCCAACACTTTAGGAGGTCAAGGCAGGAGGATCGCCAGGAATTCGAGACCAGCCTGGGCAACGTGGTAAAATCTGTCTCTACCAAAAATACAAAAACTAGCCGGACATAGTGGCACGTCCCTATAGTCCCAGCTACCCAGGAGGCTGCGATGGGAGGAACACCTTAGCCTGGGAGGTGAAGGCTGCAGTGACCCATGATTGCGCCACTGGATGGGAGGAACACCTTAGCCTGGGAGGTGAAGACTGCAGTGACCCATGATTGCGCCACCTCACTTCAGCCTGGGCAACAGTGAGATCCTATTTCAAAAAGTAAATAATAATCACCTTGGGAGTTTTGAAAAATTCCAATGCCACACATTAGGCCAATTAAGTAGAAATGTGGGGGTGGGACCCAGGCATCAGTATTTTCAACAGCTCCCTGGGAAATTCCAATGTCCAGCCACAGTTGAGAACCACTAATCTGAATCACCCAACACAAAAAAAAAGGAAAAGAAACCCCCTACCATTTCCAGACCACTTATACTCATTAAGCCACCAAAAAGTTATAGAAAATGCTCAACAGAAGGGCTGAGAAAAGTTAGAACTCTTTACTAACTGAAGCCAAGGGTAACCTGGCACATGCCCCAGAACATGCTTTGGAATTATTCCAAATTTCAATCTTTATGCCTGTCTAGCATGGAACTTGTAAAATAACCAAACAAATCAGACTTGCTCTATCAGGGTTCCTTGCTATCAGGGGCAAGGTTAACAATGTGGTAAGAAAGGCTGCCCCGTCTTTGTCTTTCACAGGACTTTGGTAACCCGTCATACCCAGTAAATGTCAGGAATGCCTTTGCTTGTCAATAAAAGACCCCCCACCCCAACTGCCCCAAGGGCAAGAGAGGAGCAATACAATCACTTGAGAACTACTACATGCTCCATACTCAGGTGAAAACGAGCCTGAGGTCAGAATATACCCAAACTTGAGAACACAGGACAGCAAGGTCGTAAATGTCCACAAATCAGAAGAAAATGTGAAGATAGATTCAAATGCTAAAAGAGCTCATCACACTACTTTCAAGGAGACATAGTCATCCAAACTAGGCCGACGGAATGTTCTTCTTTGGCAGAAGTTCTCAGAAAATTCACTTCAATGGCCAAGCAAGAACAATATATTGTAACTAGTACATCACTCAGTCTTCCAAAGTGCTCAGAAACACAGTGAGTTCTCCCAAGGCAAAACATGTCCTTTGTCTACTGAACAACGCAATGCCCCCATTTCCAGCCCACTGCCTACTTTGTGTGTTTGTTCAACAGTAACTTAAAATGAATAAACTGGTCCAAATTAAATACAGCACTACTAAAGGAAAGGAAGGGAAGACAGGAAGGGGAAAGAATCAAGTCCTAAGCTTCACCTCCTGCCTCATTTTCTACCAGGGAACCATTTATATGCCCGTCTTGGAGAACCTCATTCTTCCCACCCTGAGTATCAGCTCCAGATGCCCGAAGCCCAAATCTGTGTATCTAGCTGGAACCTGCCTCCTGTGCAACTGCTCCCAGCACTGTTCCAATCACAAGTCTCGGATTAAAATCAGGCTTGTTACTTCCCTACTCTCGTCAATGGTTACATCACCAGCCACTTAACAGTCCCCATAACAGGCCCCCTCAACCCTCCCACCAGAGTCTCTCCACCCCACCCAAACTTGCTGGCCAGGACTTTTCACTTACAGACCTAATTTCCTCATAAAATAGAAACACTACTTTGTAGGGTTCCTCTATAAGAACCCAGAATCAACGTCAGTTCCTTCCTTTCCTCGTGGTTTTGTACTGCTATTTAATCACCGATCCAGATGGTACGCAGCCCTGTGTGCATAAAGCAGATCAGCTGTACTAGCCAACCTTACCAGGCCAGGGAGTCACTCTGAATCAAAACCACACCTGGCAAAAAAAAAAAAAAAAAAAGACATGCATGTTATATTCCTGCTCCTCCTTCAGCTTTCAGAATCTAACATCCTCCTTAACTAAATTCCATTAGAGGCTGCCCTAAGGAAATATGCAATTCTCACACATCCAGAAAGACAAAAAACAACAACAAAAAACCTCTCTACTTGTGACCTTGGCTTGTGACTGTTTTTTCAACTTCATAAACTTTAGCTAAGAAAACTCAGGCCATGAGCACACTGGGTGCTTTCTGAAGGCTACACAACTCCGACTGTCTTGTGTGTAGTCACCATCCCTCCCCTTAGGCAGAGCCATCAGACTCGACAGGCCAAAGCCTTGACATTCTCCTCTGCAAAATGAGGCGGTTGGAACAGATTTACATTCACACTCCTTTCAGCTCTCTCATGGTCAAGGAGCACCTGGCTTGTGAAGTTGGGAGATGAATTTCTATTCTCACCAAGCATATTTTTAGTTATGAAGACTGAAAATTTCATACCTCACTATCAAGCCCCTTTCCCTCCTAGGTCTCTCCCAGAACTGGCTCCAAGGAGTGGTTAGTCATCCCCATCATCGCATCATGCCAAGTGATAAGACCCAAAGCTGAACCTCCAGCCCACCTACTGCTCCAGCAACTGCAGCCCCAGCCACCAGAGAACTGCCGAGATTTCTAGAGCTCCATGCCCTCACTCACACTTTATTCTCAGTGCTCCTACACACACACACACACACACACACACACACACACACACACACACACACAGACACTCACGCCTTCCCCACCCATGCTTACCACTTTGCCACCTAAGTCCAAGGGCTCCCCCCCGCCCAAACCTTTGGTCAGGCTTACACCCAGCCCCTCCCTGCCTGCTCCTTTCAGAGATCTGCACTCTCTCCATGGGAAGACGGTGTGCGAGCTGGCTGGCAATAGAGCCAGTCTGCAAATACCCTGCAAGGGGAAGCACAAATTCAGGCATCCTTTCTCCTAAACCCCAGATCCTAACGTCAGATAACCTGAGAGCCAGGCTCAGGTTGTGCACAATTTCCCTTCACACATAAAGCAGCTTTCTGGTTTTTCTTGATAGACCCCAAACCTAAAAGAGGAAAGGAAACTGGATTCCAATCCAATTTGAAATCAGGTAGCTGCTTTAAAAACCCGTTCAGATGTTTCTAATCTTGATAATAGTGGTGGTTACACAACTGTATGCATTGGTCAAAACTCAGAACTGGTACACTAAAATTTACATAAATTACACCAAGTTAAAGAAGTACCTGTTCAGGAATCAAGTTAAAGAAGTATCTCTTGAGGAGTCACCAAGCCACTAGCATAACCCCTCTGGAAAGAATGACAAAGAGCACAGCAACCCTCAAGTCTCCTTTTCACCCAAACCCATGGCTGAGCACTGCCTAAGGGTTTGAGAACATCTTTTGAACTCAGAATGTGCTAGGTCCATCAAAAGCATGAAGACTGACAGGCAGCAGGTCCAGATTACAGAAATCAAGTGATATGCAAAAAAGCCTTCAATTTCACAAAAGAAAATTTTAGTTTACAATTAAAAATTTAACTTTTTAATTTTAAAAAAGGATCTGCCTATTAGACTTCTCAGATATTAGAAGCTTAATGAATTTCTAGGTCAAGCAGGTGGTCCTTTGGCATTCCTTAACGGCTTGGCTTTACAGCCCTATATCTAGTCCTTTTTACAACAGCTGCATGATGATGAAATGAAGCTCATGACACACAACCCAAGCTGACACAGATGTTCACAGTAGCATGATATGTAATAGCCAGAAAGTAGAAATGACCCAAACTTCCATCAAGTTATAGATGGATAAGCAAACTGTGGTTATCCATGCACTATTCAGGCATAAAAGGAATGAAGTACTGATACACACTACATACAGCACAGTCAGACCTTAAAAACACTATGCTAAGTGAAAGCAGCTTTCGCTATGCTAACTGAAAAAAGTAATTCTATTTGTTATGTCCAGAAAAGGCAAATTCTCAGCTGGGCGTGATGGCACATGCCTATAATCCCAGCTACTAGGGAGGCTGAGGCAGGAGAATCGCTTGAACCCGGGAGGCGGAGGTTGAGGTGAGCCGAGATGGTGCCACTGCACTCTAGCCTGGGCAACAAGAGCGAAACTCCACCTCAAAAAACAAAACAGAAAAGGCAAATTCATAGAGATGTAAAGCAGATTAGTGGTTGCCAGAGGCTGGGAAGAATGGTGGGGAGGAATAAGGGTGATGGCTAAGGGGCACAGGGTTTGTTTTTGAGGTGATGAAAATGTTCTAAAGTTGATTGTCATGATGGTCACACAACTCTGCAAATATCCTGAAAGCCACTGAATTGTACATGTTCGATAAAGGAGTTATATGGCATATGAATTATATCTCAATAAAGCTGTTCCCCCAAAATCCCAAACAAACAAGCTGAGCCTTCAGAATCCCACTTACTGCAAGGTTGCCAAGGCAATGGAGAAGTCTCAGAAGTTGGTTTCTCCACTGGCAAGCCACATGTAGAAGAAAGAAAATGGATCCTCATCTCTCACCTTATACAAAAAACCAACTTAAGGCGGATCAAAGACTTACATCTAAAACCTGAAACCATAAAAATTCTAGGAGATAACGATAACATCAGAAAAACTCTTCTAGGCACTGGCTTAGGCAAAGAATTCATGACAAAAGAACCCAAAAGCAAATGCAACAAAACCAAAAATAAACAAACAGGACCCAATTAAACTAAAAAGTTTCTGCACAGCCAAGGAAATAATCATCAAACAGATGACCCAGAGAGTGTGAGAAAATATTTACAAACTATGCATCTGACAAAGAGCTAATATCCAGAATCTACAAGGAACTCAAATCAGCAAGGAAAAAAACAAATAATCTCATCAAAAAGTGGGCAAAGGACATGGGCAACAGACAATTCTCAAAAGAAGATAAACAGCCAACAAACATGAAAAATATGCTCAACATCACTTGTTATCAGGAAAATGCAAAAACCACAATGAGATACCACCTTACTGCTGCAAGAATGACTATTATTAAAAAGTTAAAAAACAATAGATGTTGGTGTGGATGTGGTGAAAGGGGAACACTTTTACACTGCTGGTGGGAATATCAACTAGTACAACCACTGTGGAAAACAGCATGGAGATTCCTTAAAGAACTAAAAGTAGACTTACCATTGCATCCAGCAGTCCCATTACTGGGCATATACCCAGAGGAAAAAAAGCCACTATCTGAAAAACAAAGCTGGGCGCGGTGGCTCACGCCTGTAATCCCAGCACTTTGGGAAGCCAAGGTTTGAGGTCAGGAGTTCGAGACCAGCCTGGCCAACAGGCTGCAAAACACATTATTTCATTCCTTTTTATGATGGCTGAGTAGTATTCCATCGTATATATACCACATTTTCTTTTTTTTTTTTTTTTGAGACGGTGTCTTGCTCTGTCACCCAGGCTAGAGTGCAGCAGTGTGATCTCTGCTCACTGCAACCTCCGCCTCCTGTGTTCAAGAGATTCTCCTACCTCAGCCTCCCAAGTAGCTGGGATTATAGGTACGCAGCACCATGCCCAGCTAATTCGTGAATCCCCATCGTGAATCCCCAATCGTGAAACCCTATCTCTACTAAAAATACAAAAGTTAGCCCAGCGTGGTGGCACACGCTTGTAATCCCAGCTACTCGGGAGGTTGAGGCAGAAGAATCACTTGAACCTAGGAGGCAGAGGTTGCAGTGAGCAGAGATCAGGCCACTGCACTCCAGGGTGGGCAAAAGAGTGACTCGGTCTTAAAAAAAAAAAAGGGCCATTATATGAAAAAGACATGCATACACGTTTATAGCAGCACAATTTGCAATTCAATTTGGAACCATTGAATTTATTTGAAATTCAATTTGGAACCACTGAATTTATATGAAAAAGACATGAATACACGTTTATTGCAGCACAATTTTGAACCAACCTAAATGCCCACTGATCGAGTGGATAAAGAAAACGTGGTATACTGGCCGGACGTGATGGCTCATGCCTGTAACCCTAGCACTTTGGGAGGCCAAGGTGCGGGGATCACTTGAGGTCAGGAGTTCAAGACCAGCCTGGCCAACATGGCAAAACAGCATCTCTACTGAAAATACAAAAATTTGCTGGGTATGGTGCTGCGTACCTATAATCCCAGCTACTTGGGAGGCCGAGGCGGGAGAATCACTTAAACACAGGAGGTGGAGGTTGCAGTGAGCAGAGATCACACTGCTGCACTCCAGCCTGTGTGACAGAGCAAGACACCGTCTCAAAAAAAAGAAAATGTGGTATATATACCATGGAATACTACTCAGCCATAAAAAGGAATGAAATAATGTGTTTTGCAGCAACTTGGATGGAACTGGAAGCCATTAGGCTAAGTGAAGTAATTCAAGAATGGAAAAGCATATCATATATCCCCACCTATAAGTGGGGTGCCAAGCAATGAGGATGCAAAGACATAAGAATGCCATAATGGACTTTCGGGGCTACGGGAGAAGAGTGGAAATCGGGTGTGGGAAAAAAGACTACATATTGGGTACAGTGTAGACTGCTCGAGTGACAGGTGCACAAAAATCATCATTAAAGAACTTATCCATGTAACCAAAAACCACCTATACCCCAAAAACTATTGATATAAATATTTTCAATTTTTTGTCCCAGCTACTTGGGAGGCTGAGGCAGGAGAACCACTTGAACCCGGGAGGCGGAGGTTGCAGTTAGCCTAGACTGCGCCACTACACTCCAGCATGGGCGACAGAACAATACTCTATCTCCAAAAAGAAAAAAAAGCATATAGCAGGGCAGGTGCTGTGGCTCACACCTGTAATCGCAGCCCTTTGGGAGGCCAAGGCAGGTGGATCGCTTGAGCTCAGGAGCTCGAGACCAGCTTGGCCAACATACAGTGAAACCCCATCTGTACTAAAAATACAAAAAAAAAACAAAAAAAATTAGACAGGCGTGGGGGTGGGCACCTGTAATCCCAGCTACTCAAGAGGCTGAGGCAGAAGAAACGCTTGAACCCAGGAGGTAGAGGTTGCAGTGAGCCAAGATTGCGCCACTGCACTGCCTGGGTGACACAGCGAGGCTCTGTCACACACACACACAAAGTATAGGACAAAAATGGATATATTTTGGGGTTGTCGGTGCTTTCCAGGTGCTTCTGCAAACAGGTGTATTATAGCCTATATACAACCAGATTTTTTCTATCTTTTTGGAAAACATCTAAGGTGGCAACGATATTAAAAACCTGGCCTATATTCACTGTTTTCTAAAATGTAGTAATTTTAACTCAAAGAAGTCATATAATCTTGATCTCTTATTGAGATGACATTTAATTGTGCCATATCACTTCTGTCTGTGCTCATATGCAATCACTCACTAAGGCACACATACCTACAGTGAGTCCCAATGAGTCAGGTCCTTGAATAATCTCCTCCCCTTGAGTGTGGGTAGGACTCATGACTTCCTACTAATCAATACAGGATGGCAAGGTGATGAGATTTCACCCCACGGTTATGATATGATAGACTCTGTTTAGCACAGTGGAGTAAGAGATTTTTCTCTTGCCTTGAAAAAGCAGCCACACTGTGAACTACCAGGTGGAAGACCAGGTGGCTAAAGGCCGTGGGCAGTCTCTAGGACCTGAGGAAAGCCCACAACCAAGAGTCGGTAAGAATCTGGTTTCTTCAGTCTTTCAGCTGCAAGAAAGTAGATTCTAATAATCTGAATGAATGTGGAAAAAGATTCTTCCCCAGCAGAGCTTCCAGATGAAAACACAGCCCAGCTTCTGCCACATCCTTTTGAGATCCTTAGAAGCAGACCCAACTGGCCAGGCACAGTGGCTCACGCCTGTAATCCCAGCACTCTGGGAGGCTGAGGCGGGCAGATCATCTGAGGTCAGGAGTTCGAGACCAGCCTGGCCAACACGGCAAAACCCCGTCTCTACTAAATACAAAAAAAAAGTCGGGTGTGGTGGTGTGCACCAGTAGTCCTGGCTACTTGGGAGGCTGAGGCAGGAGAATCACTTGAACTCACGAGGCGGAGGTTGCAGTGAGCCAAGATGGCACCACTGCACTCCAGCCTGGGTGACAGAAAGAGATTCCGTCTCAAAAAAATAAATAAAATAAAAATGGACGCAGCTGAGCCATTCTCAGATTATTAATCCACATAAAATGTGATTATGTGTTAGGTGACTACATTTGTGGTAATTTATCGTACAGCAATAGAAAACTAATACATACATTCTTACAAAATAATAATAATAATTGGTTTCTCCTTCTCCTCCACCACAAGCTGCCCACTAGGCACAGGCTCAGATGCAACATGCATCAGGTAAAGGGGCTGCTGTGGTCTTCTCTAAATGTCCCCATCCATCATAGACTACCAAGCATCTGAGTGGCTGTTGTGGGAGAGAATCAGTAAAACATATCTAAACAAAGGTTCTTTGGCCTCAAGGGCTGGGTGGTAGGGAGCGCAAACATGAAACAAAGATTGAGAAACAATCTTTGTCACTGCACAATCACTGTCGCTACACAGTGAGGTGGCTGGTGCCCAGTTCCCACACAGCTTTCCTAACACTAAAGTGTCTGCAGTCAGTCTCAGGTCTCGGTGAGGTATGGCTGCAAAATACAAACAGGGGCCAGTATGGCTGCAAAATACAGACAGGGCCAGGCGTGGTGGTTCACACCTGTACTCCCAGCACTTTGGAAGGCCGAGGCTGGAGGATCACTGGATACCAGCCTGGGCAACATGGCGAAATGCCGTCTGTACTAAAAATACAAAAGGCTGGGTGTGGTGGCTCACGCCTGTAATCCTAGTACTTTCAGAGGCCAAGGCGGGCAGATCACAAGGTCAAGAGTTCGAGACCAGCCTGAGCAACAAGATGAAACCCTGTCTCTACTAAAAACACAAAAATTAGCCGGGTGTAGTGGCGCATGCCTGTAATCCCAGCTACTCAGGAGGCTGAGGCAGGAGAATCGCTTGAACACGGGAGGCAGAGGTTGCAGTGAGCCAAGATCACACCACTGCACTCCAGCCTGGGTGACAAGAGCAAGACTTCATCTCAAAAAATAACAACAATAAAAATAAAAAACTAGCCAGATGCCATGGTGCATGCCTGTAGTCCCAGCTAGTCAGAAGGCTGAGGCAGGAGAATCGCTTGAGCCCAGGAGGCAGAGGTTGCAGTGAGCTGAGATCTCGCCATTGCACTCCTGTCTGGGTGACAGAAGAGGGACAGTGGCATGAGAAATTTACAGGACTTTAATTTTTATAGCATGGTGTCTGATATTCATAGAGAAGAGCAACCAGACAAGAAAAATTAACTACAGAAGGAAAACACAACACCAACACAGAAATGACACCCAAGCTTTTTTCATGCAAACATGCATTAAGGGAAGCCATATGGGCATGTTTACAGAGTACCAGCCACAATGGCTTAAATGTGCTGCTAATTATTTCACTGCCCTGCCTTGTCATTCCCACTGCAAGGGAGAGCATTTCCCACAGATACTGGGACTGGGGAGGGCAGCACCTTGCTGGTTGCCAAGTGATTCAAACTCACCCATCCTCACCCTTCTGATTTAACCCATATGGAGTCTAGCCAAGACTTAGAAAACAAGGCACAGACAAGATAGTATACTAAAGCCTGCCTTTCCTCTGGAAGGAACATTATCTGTTAGTTTGTGGCTGTGAGACACTGAATAACCAGGCCACTTGATCTCTCCTGGAAGGAATCATGCAAACAACACAAGGTATCCTACGATGCTCTTCAGTGGGCCCCGTCAGCTTAAGGACCATGTTTTTTTGAGAAGAGGAAGGAATAAACTCTGGCCCAGAGCTGTGGAAGAGAACCAAGGCAGAGGATTAGGAAAAGAGGTAAGAACCCTCAGAAAAGCAGGGGGTGGGGATCATGCTACAACCCAACAGAAAGTTAGAGAAGTAACAAGAAGAAGGTTTTGAAAGGGGACTTGCAGTGTTTGAGGTCAGGGAACAGGAGATGAGTTAGGAATGCATCTGGACCAGGTAAAGTGACCAGCCCTACTTTTAGTTCAAAATTGGCATGTGACATGTGGAGACGGCCCCAGCCACCAACCTACCTTCACCCCCTCATGACAGAGGGGCAGGCTGAAACAGAGGACACAGGCTGGCCCTGGTTAAATGACAATGGTTTCCTTTAGCTCCATCCAGAAGGGGAAACAAAATTTCCTTGCCAAAGTAGAAACCATGGGACTGCCAGTTTCATTATATGGGAAGGATGAAATATGCTTTCTGAGCACTGCATCACTATCACGAACATCCAGCTTTCTTCTCACTAACCTTAACTGGGCAGAATCCCTTATGGGTCATACCATTTTTGTGTTTAAAAATAATTCAAGGCCGGGTGCAGTGGCTCACGCCTATAGTCCCAGCACTTTAGGAGGTCAAGGTGGTCGGATCATTTGAGGTCAGGAGTTCAAGACCAGACTGACAAACATGGTGAAACTCCGTCTCCACTAAAATACAATAATTAGCCAGGCATGGTAGTGGGTACCTGTAATACCAGCTATTCGGGAGGCTGAGGCAAGGGAATCCCTTGAACCCAGGAGGCAGGGATTGCAGTGAGCCAAGATCACGCCACTGCACTTCAGCCTGGGCAACAGAGCAAGACTCTGTATCAAAAAAACAATACTTCGAGGGTTCTGTCTGAGCATCTATGCCAGGCTGTGAATCAACAATGAAATAGCATTTCCAAAGATAAAACAGTTTGGACTCTGGGAATTGTGTGGTGTTAAAAATACAAATATATATCATATTTATATTAGATGGTCCTTGATACACATGTCGCGGAGGAGGTGCCTCTGCCTTCCCTTCCTGTGGCTTTACCAGGGTACTATTAGCCAAGTCCACATTCAACTGGGCCCCCAAGGAGATTACTCAGCACGTAGGAGGTGCTGGACAAGTGCGTGCCACTGGAGAATAAAGATGAAAGACAAAAGACACAAGTCACAACTACTCAAACACGGAGAGGGCTGTGCGCTATGATGGATTCCAGATGAGAAGGCAGCCATGTGAGGGGCTTGGAAATCTGTACCTCAAAATTTTTCCAGATGACTCTGAAACAGGCAACCAAAATCACTGTACCTAGATGGTCTAAAGGCGGGGTGAGGTGAGGGGGGCAAGCTTTTTCTGTAAAGGGCCACGTGGTAAAGCGTTCAGGCTAACTCAGGTTTTTCTGTCACATATTCTTTGGTGTGTGTGCTTTACAACCCTTTTAAGACGTAAAGATCATTCTTAGCTGGAGGGTCACGCAAAACTAGGCCAGATTAGCAGAATCTGGTCCAAGAACTTCAGAACATTCTTAGCATTTGAAACTAGAATAATCTGAAGAATATTTCCTATATTCAAGTTAGCAATTTATTGTGTTTAAAAAAGAACAGCTAACAACCAACATAACTAAGACTCCTGCTTTTTAAGGAATACGTGGAAGCAACATTATCAACTAGTATTAACAGAAACCGCATACTAAAGAATGAGAATACTTAAAGAGTACCAAATTCCACTTTAAAATCTCAAATCCCTAATCCGCACTAGTACTTCAAGAACCTAGAGAAACAGAAAAGCCCAAAGCAAGAAGAAAAGGATAACAGCAAAAAAAAAAAAAAAATCAATAAAATTGGTAAAAACTAGAGGAGAAAAAAATTAAGCAAAGAGCTATTTCTTTGAAAAGATTATTAAGATAAACTCTAGCAAGACTTACAAAGAAAAAAAACAAAGATTGCCAATATTAGGAATAACAGGAGATATCACTACGGACACCCTGGAAGCACCAGTAGGATAAGGGAATACTACAACTCTACACACATAAATGTGGCAATTTAAGAATGAAATGGGGCAATTCCTCTAAAAACACAAACTAATGAAATAGGAATGAAAAGAAATTAAAGAATGTGTAAGCAGAAACTCAGTTGTACGTAAGAAAACCCAATTCCCCCTGAGAAAGAGAAAGAGCTGGAGTCCTTTAAAAATTAACTGCCTGTTTTTCTGTGCCTAGTGAGCCTTATCTCTCCTCCTTTCCCAGGCATTGTGAAGACCCTGTTTCTCTAGCTGTGCAGCTGCAAGGTCACTAGACAGATAAACTCAAGTCATAAAACATGCTTTTCCTTGAGAAGTAAGAAATGATGTAATGCATGTCTCCATTACTTGAATAACTGTTTTTGTTTCTTATTTCTGTAATATGCTTCCCCCTGTACACATCTCCCCCAGTCCCACGAAATGCTTAAAAGGTAATTAACTCTTTGTTCAGGGCTCAGTCCTTTGGATGTTAATCCAACTGGGCCAGTGCACCTAAATAATAAATATCCTCATGAACCCCATCAGTCTCTCTGATTTCTTATCAATTCCACTACACTACCACAACTCATCCAATATGAAATAACCTGAAGAGTCCTATAACTGTTAAAGAGACTGAATTTACAGCTTAAAAACTCCAGAAAGAGGCCAGGCATGGTGGCTCACGCCTGTAATCCCAGCACTTTGGGAGGTCAAGGTGCGTCGACTGCTTGAGGTCAGGAGCTTGAGACCAGCTTGGGCAACATGAGGAAGCCCTGTCTCTACAAAAAATACAAAAATTAGCCAGGGATGATGGTGCACACCTGTAGTCCCAGCTACTTGGAGGGGAGGGGAGGGGTGCTGAGGCAGGAAAATTGCCTGAGCCCTGGAGGTCAAGGCTGCAGTGAGCTGAGGTCACACCACTGCACTTCAGCCTGGGTGACAGAGCAAAACCCTCTCTCAAAAAAACACTCCAGAAAAGAGATGTTGAGACGAAGATGGTTTCACTGGAGAGTTCTACCAAACATTTAAAGAATTAACACCAATCCTACACAATCTCTTCCAGAAGGGAAGGTCTCCCTATTTTATTAAGCCAGTATTATGCTAATACCAAAACCAGACCAAGACAGTCCAAAATAAATTCTGTGCACCAATATCCCTCATGTCTATAGACACAAAAATCCTTAACAAAATCATTAGCAAATAGGACTCAGCAATATAGAAAAATTACATGCCACTACCAAGTGAGATTTATTCCAGGTGTACAAGGCTAGTTCAACATTCAAAAAAAAAAAAATGTGATCCAGCATAATAGGCTAAAGAAAAAACCCCACATTTTATATTAATTTATGCAAAAAAGAACCTGACAAAATCCAACACTCATTCAAGATAAACACACAAAAATGGGAATAGAAGAGAGCTTTCTCAACTTGATAAAGGGTATCTACAAAAAACTTACAGTTAGCATAATACTCAAAATGGTAAAAGACTGCTCTCCCCCTTAGGTCCAAACAAGGCAAGGATGTCTGTTCTCACAGCTGCTATTCAAGGGTAACCGAAATATAGCCAGCTCAGTAAGGCACATAGATTAACAACTTGCCCAAGGTCACATACACTAGTAGGTAGTGGAACCGGGATTCAAACCCCAACAGTTAGGCTACAAAATTCAGTGTTTTTACGCACAACACTGTTATATATGCAACAAGAATAAGCAAGCCATTTGTACCATACATCAAAGTGGTTATCTACTTGCCATAGTATCAGAGCTGTATCCCCCCTTTCTTTATATTTCCCTAACCCCATAGTGTCAAATGAGCTGATGATGTAAGAAGACAAATGCACAAACCACAACTTGAACAGTTCCTGCAGCGTTCTGAAGCAAAGCCAGACCCTTTGTTCAAAGAAATAAATTACAGGAACTCCACTAAAAATTTAACAGTCACAAAATTCTTTCTTTTTTTTTTTAAAAAAAAAAAAAAAAAAAAAAGTCCCTAAACCTGACAAAAACAAGCAATGGGTAAAGGATTCCCTATTTAATAAATGGTGCTGGGAAAACTGGCTAGCCATAATCAGAAAACAGAAACTGGACCCCCTCCTTACACCTTATACAAAAATTAACTCAAGATGGATTAAGGACTTAAATGTAAAACCCAAAACCATAAAAACCCTAGAAGAAAACCTAGGCAGCAATGCCATTCAGGACATAGGCATGGGCAAAGACTTCATGACAAAAAAAACACCAAAAGCAACGGCAACAAAAGCCAAAATTGACAAATGGGATCTAATTCAACTAAAGAGCTTCTGCAACAGCTAAAGAAACTATCATCAAAGTGAACAGGCAGGCAACCTACAAAATGGGAGCAAAGTTTTGCAATCTACTCTTCTGACAAAGGGCTAATATCCAGAATCCACAAAGAACTTAAATTTACAAGAAAAACACAACCCCATCAAAAAGTGGGCAAAGGATATGAACAGACACATCTCAAAAGAAGACATTTATGCAGCCAACAAACATATGGAAAAAAAGCTCATCATCACTGGTCATTAGAGAAATGCAAATCAAAACCACAATGAGATACCATCTCATGCCAGTTAGAATGGTCCTTATTAAAAAGTCAGGAAACAACAGATGCTGGAGAGGATGTGGAGAAATAGGAACGCTTTTACACTGTTGGTGGGAGTGTAAATGAGTTCAACCATTGTGGAAGACAGTGTGGCGATTCCTCAAGGATCTAGAACCAGAAATACCATTTGAGCCAGCAATCCCATTACTGGGTATATACCCAAAGGATTATAAATCATTCTACTATAAAGACACATGCATACGTATGTTTATTGAGGTACTATTTACAATAACAAAGACTTGGAACCAACCCAAATGCCCATCTATGATAGACTGGATAAAGAAAATGTGGCATATATACACCATAGAATACCATGCAGCCATAAAAAGTAATGAGTTCCTGTCCTTTGCAGGGACATGGATAAAGTTGGAAGCCATCATTCTAAGAAAACTAACACAGGAACAGAAAACCAAACACCATAGTTCTCACTCATAAGTGGGAGATGAATAATGAGAACACATGGACATAGGAAGGGGAACATCACACACCTCGGCCTGTCAGGGGGTGGGGGGCAAGGGGAGGGAGAGCATTAGGACAAATGCATGCAGGGTCTAAAACCTAGATGACAGGTTGACAGGTGCAGCAAACCACCATGGCACATATATACCTATGTAACAAACCTGCACGTTCTGCACTGCATCCCAGAACTCAAATTAAAAAAAAAAAAAAAGTCCTGTCATATTCTTGCATCTCATACCAAAGGGAGTTAATAGTAAGCTCTTTCCTCTCTCTTCTCAACACCAACTCTCAAGCTCCAAATTAGACAAACCCCCACGAAGGAACAAACATTTGGACTGACAAACCCATGACCATCTTCCTCAAAACCCCACATGCAACTGGGCCACTTAGCTATTGCATTATACAGTTAAAAGATTCAATGTTAAGCCACTTATGAAACTTCAGACAGGTACTGCGGTGTGCGCCAGTAATACCAGTGACTCAGGAGTCTCAGATTGGAGGATCCCTTGAGTCCAGGAGCTCAAAATCAGTCTGAGCGACACAGCAAGACCCTATCTTTGAAAAACAAAAACTAAAAACCATGCTACCACTGTTTCCAAAGCATGATCCAAGGCACTGGCCCTGAAAATATAGGTTGCATATCCTTTATCCAAAATGCTTGGGACCAAAAGTGTTTTGGATTTTTTTTTTTTTCCATTTTGGAATATCTGCATTGCACTCACTGACTGTTAAGTCCCTAATCTGAAAATCCCGAATCAGCATTTTTTTGTGTTACGTCGGTGCTCAAAGTTTCAAATTGTGGAGCATTTCAGATTAGGGATGCTCAACCTGTACGCTAAAAAAAAAAGGATTGAGGAACATTTCTATATTCACCTCTTAAGGCCAGCAAAGGAATTTGGTATGCCCACAGGCACATCAGTCTTGTTTGAACACTGTGATCTACAGTCCTTCTAGAAGGGAGAATTCAGTATTAAATATAGCATTGTTCTAGGAATTGCTCAGGATTCTCAATGGAGAAATTTTCATTTAAGAAAAAAAATGGAGTCATGCAACACAAGTAATTGATATCTTAAATCCAAGTGTCCTTTTAAAATTCTGCTTTAATAACTTAGGGAGGACGTCCTTTAAATAAAGTAGACCAACCTTCAAAACACAGGCCAACCCATTATTTTCTGCCTCTTCTCTTGCCAGCAGAGCTTTCGTTACCTTTCAAGTAAGTTAAATTCACACCTCTTTATAACTGAGCATCTTTATCCACTGGCACAATTTCAAAGTACTCGGCCCTAAGCATCGCAATTAGTGTTAGGTATTTTATGTATCATTTGACACTCTTCCAAACATTTTATTGGACATTCCACCCAACGACACAGTGTGTGGGATTTTAGCATCATTAGCACCTTCATGGAGAGGGAAAAATTAAGGTGTGTGTAAAACTACCCAGAGTCAAGTCAGTTCAGGAATCTAGAACATGTTACTGGCTCTTACCAGCTCCTTTTGAATCTGTGGCTTAGCACGTAAACACATTTATCAACAGCATCACCACTAGCTAGCTCGGTGGCTCCTTCCGGAACACAGATGACAGTGTCAATTTAATGAAAACCAGGCCCACCACACCTCAGGGCCACAGAGCTGTTTTTCCTGGGGTCTGGAAAAGTGCCTAGTTGTGAGGGTTTTCAAGAGCATTTGTGCATGGTTTACATACTTGGTTTGCAGATTCAATTGAGGAGGTTTCCTGACTTTTCAAAAGAACTGAGTCTATAACTACCACGAAATGGTGGTCGGAGCCACAGCGCACACCAGCAGGCTTAGGTTACAACTGCAGTGAAATAGTGAATTAAAACACCTGGAATATGCAGAGACTCCAAAAACTAAACTCAGTAATAACTTTATTGATGTTTTTAGACAGATATCAGTAACTTTATAACTAATCTTTATATGTGAAAGATTAGTATAACCATGGTGATCACAATTAAAATGATAAAGCCCATAATTTCAAACCTTCTGGATACCAAGTCCAAAGTCAAAAGCTCTAACTTTTTAAAGCTATTAGAGAACACAGCATTTTAATCTTTATCTCCTGAGAAGGTAGCTAAGGCCTGAAACTGCCAATTCAAATACAACGGAGTAAAGTACATACTAAGGGGATGAGAAGATTCCCAACTGGTAACTCCCCCACTGCAAATGCAAAAGTGACTTTCTCAAAAAAAAAAAAAAAAAAAAAAAGAGAGAGAGAAAGACAAATTGACTGACTACCGGTTATTAAATTAGAATGTCTCACGCAGGGCTTCTGATTACTTGAAAAAGTACTCCTCCCTTGTTAGCAAGGATGGGGGTCGCTCCTAGTGCCTTGATCATGGAGTCAATTTCTTAAAAACAGCTATCATCCCTTCCAAAGCATTTTAAACAATACTGAACTACCCAATGAGAACTAGATGAGGATTACAGATATAAAGTGGAAACTAAAATCTTACCATATGCTACCTCCATAGGTTTAAGGAAATCGGTATGACTTGGAAACTACAATCTAAAAAGAATCATTATGGTTTACTCAACTTTTTAATGGCAAGCCCACAAAACTAATTCCCCGAAACGTGAGGTTATTCAGCCTGCAGTCATATGGAGCATAATCTGTGCAATTAAGAATCTTTTGCAGAGTTGGGACAAGAGGATTTAAAAAAAAAAAAAAAAGTCACAAAGCAAAAGAGCATGCCAAAGGCAGACAATGCCAACAAGGGATCTCCCGGAAGCAGTCCATAAAATATTTTCAAACACAATTAACGCATGAGAATTCCTATGTAAAGCACACAAAAAGTCTTCCCCCAAAGCTGTCAAATCCTGAGTCCAGGTGCTTCCTGGCTACTGGGAAGCACAAGGAATAAATTGGGGCAAGAGGAAAAACCCGGCAGAAATTGACCGTGTATGTGTTGATACAGAGTTTAGACTTCATCCATGGGGTAATAGGGACCCACGGAAGGGTTTTTAAATGGGAAAAGGACAGGGATCCTGTTGTGTTCCTAATGATCGAGCCCATCCCCAAATGGAGACAAATGGGGAGATTGTAGCCAGGAAACTAAAGTAAGGAACAGGTGGTGAGCAACAAATTTGAGAACACTGGCAGGCAGAAGCCGCAGGACTTAATGACTGACTAGGCTGACTGGTTGGGCTGAGTGAGGTAGGTGTGCCAAAGGTTTCGGACAAGTTTTCGTTGCTGTTGTTTTAAATGAGGAACCTACTAGAGGAGTTCTCATACTTTAATCAGCAACAGAATTACTGTGAGGAAGATGATTAAAAATGCAAAATCCAGGAACTCACCCCCCTCCACCAACTGTGATTCAGTCCGTGTAGAGTAGGGCCCAAGCATGCATTCCCCGCTCCCAGTCATCAGCCCCGAAAGGCTTCATTGTTAAAGCAACGGCGTCTGCGCCTGCGGTGTTATCACAATGGAGGATTAAAGTATAGTGGGACGGGATAATAATGCTGAAGGAGGGGGAGGAAGGAAGCTTTCTCTACTCTTGAGAAAGCTAAATGCAATCTGAACTACATTGTTTAGGTTTTATTATTTAGACAGTTATAGCTATTTAAAACACACAAAGAAGACATGCTTCCACCACAAGGCAGCTCAAATACAGGGGAGCGTGGGAGCTAGTTAAAAAGGGCGATGGTTCAGGAAATCAGGGAGGGAAGGTCACCTCAAACCACAGGCTCAGTTGAGTAGGAAGCGATGACCAAGCTCCTAACAGACCCCAGTGCCAACCTTAGAGAAAGACAGGGCCCATCCTCCTTCCCTGCCTAACAATTTGTGGGCATAACTGACACTTCCAAGAAGGACTAGGGAAATTTTGCTGATGATCTGTCATCCAAATTACTGATCCAAATGGTCTAGTATGAATTTAAACCAGGGTTTCTCTGGGCACTAAGGACATTTTGGGCTGTCAGTGCTGTTGGGGAGTTGTCCTGTGCACTGCAGGCCGTACTAGATGCTAGTAGCATCTCCCCAGTTGTGACAACCAAAAATGTCTCCAGAAATTGCCAGATGTCACCCACAGAGGGAAGCACCCACATTGAGAATCACCGCCTTAAACTAAGAGGCTTCAGAATCGTGGAAGCAGAACCAGCCTTCCAATCAAACACATGGCTTTGAATTCCAGCTCTGCCACTCAAAAAGTAAAAAACCTCAGGTAGGCCTATTTATTTGTCTTCAAAATGGGGAGAACAAGACCTACCACGGGTTATTCTGAGGATTTACCTAAAATAATGCACAAAGCACTCAGGGCAACACCTAGCCCCTGTGGCAATTACTAAGTACAACTTTTATGTTTTCAAAGATTTCAAAGAGCCGCTTTTGTTTTTTGAAGAGGAACTAGGGATATGTGCCTCCAGCATTGGCCTTGGGTGAAAACCTACACCCCCTAAAAGGAACACACAGTCTACAGAACAGGTTGCCTCAGTCCTCCCCCTCCCCAGCCTGGGGGTCTGAACGTGGGGTCCATGGATGCCCAAGTAGTCAGTGGATACAATTCAGGGGACCTGTGAACTTGAATGGAAAAAAAACCACACAGACTTCTTCTTTTTTTTTTTTTTTTTTTTGAGACGGAGTCTCGCTCGGTCGCCCAGGTTGGAGTGCAGTGGTGCGATCTGGGCTCACTGCAAGCTCCGCCTCCAGGGTTTACGCCATTCTCCTGCCTCAGCCTCCTGAGTAGCTGGGACTGGCTAGTTTTTTGTATTTTTTATTAGAGACGGGGTTTCACCGTGTTAGCCAGGATGGTCTTGATCTCCTGACCTCGTGATCCGCCCGTCTCGGCCTCCCAAAGTGCTGGGATTACAGGCTTGAGCCACTGCGCCCGGCCGACTTATTTTCACTAATAGAAATTTAGCACTTTCTTCAGTTATGCTTGGAGGCCAAAAATCACACATTGTCAACTACACCTGGTCATTGTCACAAAAATCAGGTTTTTCTCCTTGCCTAACAATTTGTTAAATATCAGTTTTGCTCAGGTCTACTTTGAGATTATGAAAGTTATTAGCCTTGCTGCTACATCTTATTTGATGTGTTAATAAAGAAGCACATGGGCTGGGCACGGTGGCTCACACCTGTAACCCCAGCACTTTGGGAGGCCAATGCGAGTGGATCACGAGGTCAGGAGTTCGAGACCAGCCTGGCCAACATGGTGAAACCTCGTCTCTACTAAAAATACAAAAATTTGCCGAGCGTGGTGGTGCGCGCGTGCCTGTAACCCCAGCTACTCCAGAGGCTGAGGCAGGAGAATTGCTTGAACCTGGGAGGCGGAGGTTGCAGTGAGATTATGCCATTATTACACTCCAGCTCTGGGCGACAGAGCAAGACTGGGGGGTGGGGAGTGGGGGAGAAGCGAAGCACATGTTACCATACCACACATCTGGGGGTTTTGTATTTTTAACACGGTATTTTTAATTGGGTTATTGTATGCATTTAAAATTCATACTCTGAGAAGAGGTCCACAGGCTTCCCTGATGAGGGTCAAAGGTACAACAGAACCCCCTACCCCAAACCTTCTCTGCTAAGCCCATAATTCCCAAGTAGCCTTCTCTTCTTAAATTATTAAACAAGATTTGTTATAAAATTTGTGAATTTGAGCGACACAAATCACTTTGTTTCCCTGCACAAATCATATAGCAATGGTCCAAAGGACAGACCTAACAGTATCTGCCATGTTTCTGAATTCAGGACCATCCTCATAATTCTACAAGGTAACTGAGTGTCTCACTTTCCCCTAATTGACGTGAACCAGCATTCCACCTTTACCGTACATAAATTTGATCTATTTAATCGGCATATACCAAATATCTACCATGTACCAGAGCTGTCTCCAGGATGCAGACCCTGGTGGAGGTCTGCCTTCAAAAGATATGCCCAGCCCAGGGGAAAAAATGGACGTGGGATTGCCAGACCTTTTCAGAGCTGGCTGGCCTGTTAGAGACATTCCACTCCAACATGGCGAGAAGAGGCTATAGACACTCACTCACCACCGTTTTTGTGTGTGAGTTTTTGTTTTTTTGAGAGTCTCTCTGCAGCCCAGGCTGGAGTGCAGTGGCACAATCTGGGCTCAGTGCAACCTCCACCTCCCTGGTTCAAGCAATTTTCTTGCCTCAGTCTCCAGAGTAGCTGGGACTACAGGCAAGGGCCACCAACTCCCAGCTGATTTTTGTATTTTTAGTAGAGATGGGGTTTCATCATGTTGGCCAGGTTGGTCTCAAACTCCTGTCCTCAGGTGATCTGTCCACCTCGGCCTCCCAAAGTGCTGGGATTACAGGCGTGAGTCACCACACCTGGCCCTTGTTTTTGAGAGAGTTTCATGCCATTGTCCAGGCTGGAGTGCAGTCTCGACTTCCTGGGCTCAGGGGATCTCCCGCCTCAGCCTCCCAACTAGCTGGGACTACAGGTACAGAAAACCCACCACACCTGGCTTTTTTTTGGAGACAGGTTTTTCCCATGTTGTCCAGGCTGGTCTTGAACTCTTGGGCTCAAGCACTTCGCCCACCTCAGCCTCCCAGAGTGCTGGGATTACAGGCATGCGGCATCGCGCCCGGCCTCTCACTCACCCTCTGGATACCCAGGCATCCTGCCTAGCACATGGGGCTAGGAACAGACCACGATTCCTCCACCAGCTCAGATATGCCTACACTATCTAAACATGGGACAAGTTTATTCCTGTTAGCCTCAGGCTAAGTCACAAAATGGTTTTTGGGCTCAAGAGTCCTTAGAGTCCAATACTTCACTTACAAGATGACCACAGATGAGTTGTTTTGTTAAAAGCAAAAATAAAAATGTCCTGGGTTACACCTCATCAGCCAGAACACTAAACCAGCACCACCGAGCCCCATCTACAGTTGCTCTTGGTGGGCTGGTGGCTGCTGTGCTCCCAACACAGTAACAACATAATAACTAAGTGGTTCAAGTTTAATTCCACTAAAATCACATCATGGAACTGGAACATTAGAAAGGATTACTGACAAACGGGGAAAAGAAGAACATGAATCCAGGCTCCACAGGCATTTGACTCACCCTTGAGTCACGTCCAATATTCACATGCCAAGAGTAATGCCTTTTGACTCATTATCAATTAAATGTTTTTGGAGACCTCACAAGTCGATTTTTCACCAAGCTCCCCTTACTAAAAACTACACGAACTTAGATCCCAATCTAGCCACGATCTCTTTATTTTTCAAATGTGGATACTGACAGTAAGGTCGACGTGCTTCACCCCAAATAAAGTGATGGGAGAGAATACAATATGAATTGGAGTTCTTACGCCCAGAACACTTGTAATGACTCAAGGTCTGACAGATGCGTACATACACACATTCCCCACCCTCCCACGCACGTAATATTTCTTTCTAGAATGTTCACCTTGCCATCAAAGCTTTCTCATCTTTAAGAACAGACGGGGAATTAAAATATTAACAGCTTATGTTTCACCTTTCCCTCTTAAGGTTCTATTCTGCTCTACACACGTCTTTATCATCAATCTTTTTACTTCCTCTTTGCACAACTAAATTATTAAGATGCCACTTCCACACCTTTCCAATTTAGAAAAGGCCAGTTTCTCCTCCTGCCTCCCACACTAGGGATCCATGGTTCTCCTGGACAGTGTCAGCCCAAAGTGTTAAAAATCTCTTAGTTTTTCTTCATTCGCTTTTTTCCCACTTTAACAAAACAACAAAAACATCCCATTGTGAACCAACACTTCAAGAGGCTAAATCTAAATTTGGCCAAGGAGGTTTAAGGACAAAGGGAAGTGCCAGAGTCTTTGGGCCCCATGCTGAGATCACCCTCCTCAAAGCGTAAAAGAAAACCCATGAACAGGCCGGGCACGGTGGCTCATGCCTGTAATCCCAGCCCTCTGGAAGGCTGAGGCAGGCGGATCACTTGATGCCAGGAGTTTGAGACCAGCCTGGCCAACATGGTGAAACCCCGTCTCTACTTAAAAAAAAAAAAAAAAAAAAAATTACAAAAATTAGCTGGGCATGGTGGCTCAAGTCTGTAATCCCGGCTACTTGGTAGGCTGAGGCACAAGAATTGTTTGAACCCAGGAGGTGGAGGTTGCAGTGAGCTGAGATCGTGCCACTGCACTCCACCCTGGGCGACAGAGTGAGACTCCATCTCAGAGGAAAAAAAAAAAGTTAAGAAAATCCATGGACGATAAATACAGGTGAGTGTTCACAAGGTGCTCACAACAGGGACACTTCCCAGACTCACCCCTTACTAGTTGGGTGACCATAATACACTATTTCTCCTCACCGCTAAATTCAGTATGCCAGAGCTTTCATTAACTATTCAGCCCTAGGGCTGGCAGGGTAATTAATGAAACCTTGGCTCTTCAGCTCCACCACTCAAGCACCATTTTATCTCTAGCAGTCTCCCTGCCCTACATCCTTACCTAAGAAATGTGGGGACTAAAATTAACATGCTTTGTTTTCTCCAAGTCACTTCAGACCACCTAAATACACTGATATTGCTTAAAAACCCTACAGTGTGCTCCACAGCTACTCCCTTAAGAGTAAAAACCCGAACAGGTGTACACTGTTTTTTTTTTTTTTTCTTTTTAATGGACGGGGAAGACTCAGAAAGGTTAACATAAACCCAAGGTCACACGCAGAGCCCATCAGGAAGAAGCCAGACTCAAACCTAGGTGTTGCTCCAAATCCTCAGTCTTTACTAAATCTTGCGCGTTCGGAGATCCTTTAAATTTGAGGAAGAAAATGCAAAGTGAGTACTCAGAAATTCAGAAAGAAAAAGTCAGTGTTAAAAATGGTAAGAGAAAAGCCTGCTCTATCCAATTCGAGGAAAACTGTGGGAAAACCAAGGTATGAGCGAGACACTCCAAGTGGAACCTATGGGAAGTGCAGATTCAAGTCTGCGGCAGTCACAGGTTTAAAAGCCACCAGAGAAAGAAAGGGCAGTTCTATCTTTCCCGCGACTCCCACCCCCACGACAGAGGCATCCCGAGAAAAGAAGCCTGCAAAGTATCACTCCCCTTCAAATTTCCTGCACACAGTTCCGACTTTAGCAGGCCTCTCTCTTCTGGTCGGCTTTTTTTTTTTTTTTTTTTTTTGAGACAAGGTCTTGCTCTGTCGCCCAGGCTGGAGTGCAATGGCGCGATCTTGGCTCACTGCAACCTCCGCTTCCCGGGTTTCAGCGATTCTCCTGCCTCAGCCTCCCGAGTAGCTAGGATTACAGGCGCCCGCCACCATTCCCGGCTAATTTTTGTACTTTTAGAAGAGACGGGGTTTCACCATGTTGGCCAGGGTGGTCTCGAACTCCTGACCTCGTGATCTGCCCGCCTCGGTCTCCCAAAATGCTGGGATTAGAGGCGTGAGCCACCGCGCCCGGCGGACTCTTTTGATAGCTCCCCGATTTGGGGTGTAAACGATTCCCGCGCCCAGACCTCATGCCTCCCCACCCCCAATAATAATAATCGTTTCCTTTTCCCGTCCCCCAGTTCCTTTCCGGGGTATCCGTCTCCTACGCAGTCGGCTGAGAATTCTGCAAGCGCTGCGCGTCCGCAGACCTTTCCACAGCCCCATCTCCCTGCGAGGGGAAACCCCCGCCCCCAAGAGGGAAATTTACCCGCCTGCAAGAACAGGAAAAGGTCGCGCGGGCAGCCCCGCTCGGCGCA
>NW_012103377.1:3237413-3254510 GCF_000951045.1 Mandrillus leucophaeus
CCGGTCCCGCCTCCGGGAGGGAGGAAGCCAGGACGCCTCCAGCCCCGAACTTGGAGCGCCGGGTGTGAGGCCTCGCTAATGGTGGAAACGTGGGCGCCGTGCTCCCCGGCGTGCGTCACCAATGGCCGCGCCCTGCTCCAAGGCTCGCGCGGCCGCTCCCGCCATCCGTTAGGTCACCTTAGGTTTAAACAGCGCAGCAGGACTTCCGGGGGGCCCACCCCCTACGCTTCCCCACACACCTCTCCCCAAGCCAAGGCCCCTCTTATTTCCTGGCGGAGTCGGGAAAATCAAATGAGATCCACCCCTATAGTCTAAGAGTACTGCCTGGCTTTTCTTACAATGCTGCAGTTAAACCCATTCGGATTATTACCATTATTAGCAAGGGTCTGCTTTGCATTTGAGGACTGAATAGAAAGCGCTTGGGCATTTACGTTGTCTACGTTTTCACGCAAAATAAGAAAGAGGGAGAAGCCCGTAAGAGGACAGCATTGCTGTTAATATTGAATTAGGAAACTGCGGACTCCGGAGTTCCTCGTCTAGCAGGACTCCATCACTGGCGCCTCTATTCATGGCAATAGCCTTTGCAGTGGGCTTATTTTTGACACTGGGGTTATGGCTGCTGTTCAACAAAATAATGGCAAAGGGGAGAGAGCATGAGCGTCTGAACTAAAATTATTCTTTATTGCACTGACAACATCCCTGGGCAAATGCCTCCATCATCCTGTCAGGCTTTTGTGCCTCTCACGACCACAGGAATTGCTGTAATGGTTAGACAAAATTTAAATCAATGAACTCATGGGCCTCCACAAAAGCAACGAAGAACCTGGATATTAAATTCATCTCTCCCCCAGGCAACAGCTGTTTTGCTGAGTTCTTCACCCTTCTACAAAAACTGGGCAGTGCCTTCACAAGTGTTCAACAAGGGTCTGTTGAACAGACCTTTCTCTGTTAAGAACTGGATCTTTTTCTAGGACCTGCATTAATTTTTGTCTACCCATGGGCCACCTGTTTGTTATTCTGCATGTCTTCCTTTCTTCTGTGTGTCCTAGGTTCTCAATTTTGTTAGCTATTGCAATTCTCATCCTTCAGTTATCTATGTCAGTCTGCAGCTCCTCTTTCTTCCTAGGATGTTCTCCACTTCTTGCCATTCCTCTGGAGTCAGGTCACTGACAATAGAGTTGTCTTTGTCCTGCATGTTGCAGGGGCAGTAGGGCTCCGTGGGCCTCAGGTGTGCCTTTCCCCACTCAGCACCAGTGTGGGCCTCACGTCAGAAGGACCCTGCATTTGGTTTAATTCTCTGTTGCCATCTCGAAATTCTTAATTCTTGAACGAGGGGCCCCATGTTTTTATTTTGCACTTGGCCTGCAAACTATGTAGCTGGTTATGCTCTGCAGCTTGTGTCTGGCAGCACAGGTGGCCCTAGGGCTCAGGCTTGAAATCTCATCCCCAGCACTCGTACCTCACCTTGTTTCCTGCAAGGTACAAAGTAGGGATGAAAATCCTGAGATGCTTTGCTTAACTTATCAGACAGCCATAACAAAAGTGGAGTTTAACAAATGCGTCATTGGCTGGGCATGGCTCATGCCTGTAATCCTGACACTTTGGGAGGCCAAAGCAGGTGGATTGCTTGAGGCCCGGAGTTGGAGACCAGCCTGGTCAACATGGTAAAATCCCATCTCCACCTAAAATACAAAAATTAACTGGGCTTGGTGGCACACGCCTGTAATCCCAACTACTTGGGAAGCTGAGGCATGAGAATCACTTGAACCTAGGAAGTGGAGGTTGCAGCGAGCCAAGATCATGCCACTGCACTCCAGACTGGGTAACAGAGCAAGACTGTCTAAAAAAACAAACAAAAAAACCACAACAAATGCTTCATGATGTTAGCACAACATCAGAGTTAAATTGGCCTCGATATGGAACCAACATTGTTGGGGTAACATTAGGAGTTATTGCAAGGATGTTCCCAATGCACGTCCTACTTACCAGTAACATAATCCTGCTCGAGGCCTCTTTTAAACACTCCAATTGAGCTGTGAGTATCTATTTGGATTTGGGAACATGTTCTCATTACCTGAGTTTTATAATCTAGGCCCTTGGCTTCCAGGCCTGTTTCAGGACTAATAATCATGTTGTTGTGGTAATTGTGTTACAGTCGACCAGTGGATCCTGTGCACGGTCTTAAATACTGCACAGCTGTTATCAGACACGTCAGCAACTCGTCCTGCCACAAAAGACTCAGCAGAGACTAGATTTACCCTAGTCCGACTAGAGCCTGCATTCTTGAGACAGTCTTGCCAATGGTGAAAATGTGGGTATCGTGGATTCGTGTCCTGCAGCCTGCCGCTGACTGCTCTTGCCAGAAAAGTAAGACTGAGAAAGAGTAAAGCGGTCCTGCCTTCACGGAGCTGGCCAGGCACTCACAGTTGTGCCTGGGTGTCCTGTTGAACAGAAACGACTCCCGAGAACACCAACATCAGGCAAGGCCACTCTATGACAAGGAGGGTACAAAACACAAACAAGATCACTCTGTAATCATGTCTGAACACGGAGAAAACATAAGCCTTGTCCAAACCACAAATGTGACCAAACACCACCTCAGCCCCCAATCCTGGCTAATATGAGTGACTGCTGCTTCTTTACCAACCACAGCTGTAGCCTGGCTCTAATTTTCTCTGCTTCTAGAGAACATTTGTTAAACCATCCAATCATAGAATTCCCCCCACCCCCACCCCCCGCACCAGCTTCCAATCCAGAGCAACGCCTGGCTTCCCTAAATGCTCCCCAAAGCCACCTGACACAGTGTCGTGTCAGATGCCTATTAACTCCAGTAGGGATGGCACCAGGTTCAAGGGGCCAAAGAAGAGACTCAGAGACAGAGTTTACTGGTAACTTACATACAGGGACGATCCAGTGGCAGTGGGTTCAACAGGAGAACACCCTCCCCCTAACAACCTGGCAACCTTCATTTACCCTAAACAAAGGGCCTCAATCCCCTTCAGGACCCACGCTGCTTTGGCCAGGCCAGAAGCTCAGATATTCCCCATGGATAAGAAATGACTCTCTGGTTGGCCATGCTGGGAACTCCAAACACACATTCAGGTGCACTTGACATATGGGGTCATTCTCACCTGACAGGTTATCGCTGCCGGGGTGCCTCTAACATACCCAGGTGCAAATCCTCTAAGTCGTCCTTTCTCACATCCTCTTATTGAGAGCCCCCGCCCCATCACCGCCTGTATTCCCATGGTATGTGTTTCCTCCGCCTGCAAGGAGAAGAAAACTGCTTGTTCAACTCTAGGTGTGTTCTTGGGAGTGTGTGGCTACAGTGCAGTGACAATATAGACAGCAAGATGAAGTCCAGGCTTAGGGTGAAAGCTTTGGTGACCCACTGAGCAAAATGCTAGTATTGAGTATTACTCCTGTCCCAACCTCCCTTTCAAATGGGCCCACTTGCTTCTGAGCAGACAGGCCAAGCTGGACATCAGCAACAGAGTTTCTAAAAATTTAGAGAAAGAGCCACACTGTCCTACACAGTGAGCAAGTGTGTACTGGGAAGAAGGAAGTCAAAAGCAGAAAAGAGCCCTCTGTTAAAAAGGAGGAGGTGGTGGTAGTGGCAGTGGATGGGTAGCTGAGCTGCTAATTGGAAATATCCATAGACTGTTGGCCTGCACTGTAAGGCCACCCATCATGCTGCTGTCCCAAACTTTCATTGCAGGGCGGGTGAGGGAGCTGATGGGGGCTGGCAGTCCTTAACAGCTGCCCCGGCCATCAAAGCCAGTAGCCTTTTGTTTCTTTCTTTTCTTTTTTTTTTAAAAATATATACAATTTTTTTTTTCCCACCAGTTCATTTGGGACCCTTGGAGACATTCTGCCTCCCCGGCCCCTGTGTGCCGCTGTAGTGATGTCAGTTCCCCTCTTAAACACTTGGCATTAGCTATTAGGGTTAGAGTGGCGACACAGATCTGGATCACTCCCCACCATTTTTTCAGATGAATGTGGGACTCACCCAGCTATTTTAACACTATTTAAATTTTTGACTGAAAAGAGTATGTAAGGCCGGGCATGGTGACTCACGCCTGTAATCCCAGCACTTTGGGAGGCCAAGGCGGGCGGATCACCTGAGGTCAGGAGTTCAAGACCAGCCTGACCAACGTGGTGAAATCCCATCTCTACTACCAATACAAAAATTAGCCAGGCGTGGTGGCAGGCGCCTGTAATCCCAGCTACTTGGGACGCTAAAATGGGAGGATAGCTTGAACCGGGAGACAGAGGTTGCAGTGAGCCAACATCGGGCCACTGCACCCCAGCCTGGGCGACAGAGTGAGACACCATCTCAAAAAAAAAAAAAAAAGTATATAAGCAAGAGGGGGCTAGGATCTTTACAGCGATTCTCAATTTCAGCTGCACACTGGAATCACCTTGGGAGTTTTAAACATACTGCCACTGCCTGGGCCTAGCCCTAGTGTCTGAGGAAATTGGCCCCAGGTACAGCCTGGGCATTGAGATTGTTAATAAATAAATACATACAAACCCAGGAGATTCCAGAGTAAAGCCAAAAGCACCACTGCCAAATCAAACAGCAGTCTGTATCACAATAGAGCCCACTCCACATCCACAAGGATGGCTATATGTAAGTAAATAAAGAAATACATTTTAAAAACCAGAAAAGAAGTGTTGGTAAGGATGCGGAGAAATTGGATCCCTCATACATTGCTGGCGGGAATATAAAATGGTGCAGCTGCTGTGGACAATAGTTTGGCGGTTTATTGAAAGGTTAAACAGAATAACTGTATGATCTAGCAACTTCACTCGGGTATATACACAAAAGAATTGAAAACAGGTGTTCAAACAAAAACACGAATGTTTATAGCAGCATTATTCAGTTATTCACAATACCCAAAGGTGGAAACAATCCAAATGTCCATCAATAGATGAGTGGATAAACAAAATGTAGTAGAGCCATACCATGGAATATTATTTAGCCATGAAAAGAATGAAGTCCTGAGGTATACTACAACATGGATGAATCTCAAAAGCATTATGCCAAGGGAAAAAAGCCAGTCACAAAAAAAATCTGTGGTATGATTCCATTTATATGAAATGTCCAGAATAGGTAAATCCATAGAGACAGGAAGTGGGGGGGACGGGGGATGTGACTGCTTCATAGGTAAGGGTTTCCTTTTGGGGTGACGATAATGTCTTAGAACCAGATGTAATGGTTGCACAACATTGTAAATGTGCTAAATGCCACTGAATTGTTCACTTTCAAATGGCTAATTCTATGTTATTTCATTTTACCTCAATTAAAAAAAAAAGAAGCAGCTTATAGCCACACCAAGTTTGAAAGGTAAAGCTGTATAGAAATTTTTAATAAGCAGGCTTCATCACCCAAAAATTTCAAGTAAATGCCTAATGGGAGGGAATTGAAGTGAGGTATTGGCCAAAAAAGAAAAAAAAAAAAAAAGCAAAAATGAAGGCTGCTGGGAAACCAGCTACCTGGTTGTAGTTTTCCCAGAGATGTGCGGACAGGTGGGGACAATCCTTAACCCAGAGGCCCAGCACTTTACGAGTGTTACAAGTGCCTGTAGAGATTGAAAGAAACGTTTTTCTCTGTCTTGGCCCCAAGACCACCACTACCCCTAAGTTCAGGTCTTCTCTCATTTCACCATAAAGTTTAAGTTAAAAAACTCTCTCTTTTTTTTTTTTTTTTTCCTTGAGACAGGATCTTGCTCTGTCACCCAGGCTGGAGTGCAATGGTGCGATCTTGGCTCACTGCAGCCTCAAACTCCTGAACTCAATTGATCCTCCCACCTCAGCCTCCCAAGTAGCTGGGACTACAAGCATGCACCACCATGCCAGGCTAATTTTGTTTATTTTCTGTAGAGACGAAGTCTCACTATCTTGCCCAAGCTGGTCTGGAACTCCTGGACTCGAGATCTTTCCACCTTGCCTCCCAAAAATGCTGGGATTGCAGATGTGAGCCATCATGACTGGGCAAGTAAAACAATTCTAAATATTTGATGGCCTAAGAGGAAAGACATCTCACCAGTGAAGCCTATAGAATGCCCTGGGGTAAATATCTTTCTTGGGCCACTAGGAAGGTGAGGCCGGCTCCTCTAACACTTACCTGCTTTGATAGCTTCTTCAGCTTCCAATACAAAATTATTTCATGCTCACAATAGTTCTAAGATGTAGGTGAAATTATCCTCATTTAACAAATGGGTTAACCGAGGCACAAAGAGGTTAGGTAGCGAGAAAGTGGGAGAGCCAGGACTTGAACCCAAGCGGATGGCTCAGGAGTCAGGCTGTTTACCCCCTCACCTTGCTGACTCTGATCGCCCTGCCTAGTTGTCCCAAAGTGTCTCCACTTTTCTTAGGACTCCACAAACCTCAGGTGTGTGAGTCTGCTTACCTCCCGCCAGTAGGCACCCCTGTCCCTATCAGGGTGTGTGCGATTGGAGGGGCTATCCTCTCTCCCTGCTCTCTGAAGCTATTCCCTAACTCCACCAAACAACTTCTGGGGTGCAATTCCTACCCCTACCTATTACTAGCTGTGTGACAGTGTACAAGTTCATCAACCTCTCTGCTTCCGTCCCTCTCACTAAAATGGAGCTAATAATTACCTCATAGAGTTGTTGTGAGAATTAAATGAATAGATATCTGGCAAACACTGATGGCAGTGTCTGACACGTGACTAGCATTCAATAAATAGCAGCTCCATTGAAGAGGACATTGATTTTGTTATGGAGGTGTCACACTCCTTCAGGACTCCTTGCTTTTTACTTATTTTTATTCCTATTTTTTTGTTTGTTTCTTGAGACAGAGTCACCCAGGCTAGAGTGCAGTGGCATGATCTTGGCTCACTGCAACCTCCGCCTCCCGAGTTCAAGCGATTCTCCGGCCTCAGCCCCCAGAGTAGCTGGGATTACAGACGCACACCACCATGCCTGGCTAATTTTTATATTTTAGGTAGAGATGGGTTTTCATCATGTTGGCCAGGCTGGTCTCGAACTTCTGACCTCAAGTGATCCACCCGCCTCAGCCTCCTGAAGTGCTGGGATTACAGGCATGAGCCACCGCACCGGCCTACTTATCTTAACGTGTATTTGATACAACTTAACAGTCAGGGGCAGTCTCAGAAGCTGCTTGCAGTGGCATTTGATGCGAAGCACTATGTTGCACGGTGGCAGCACCCTGTCTCTTCACCTGCTAAATCTTGGGTGCCTGGAACACCCTCCTTTCTCCAGTGGAAAAATCCATCCAGGAGCATTCAAGGCCCAGTTCAAGTGGCGCCCCCTGGCCCAGGCAGAGCTGCGCACTCACTCATTTACCTCCATGTTTCCACAGCACAGCGTTCAGCCCACCAGTGAAAAACAGCCCAATTTCTATTAATGGTACCATGTTAGCTCCCTGCCAGCTCCCCAAGAACTTGACCTGTTTCTCTCTCGCCAACACTCTTTCCTTAATGGGACTACAGTCCAAAACGTTTGAGGCCAAGGTTAGGAGCTTACTAGTTAAATAAACTACTAAGGGAACAACCCTGGTGTCCTGGTTCCCAGACCAGAGCTCTTTTCATTAAACTAAACTTTTCATGAAATTGTCTTCATGTCTAACTTCCGTTTTGAATGCCTAGGATAGATCACGGTATTTGTAAAGTATTATGAGTTATTTATATGTGTTATTTCTAACCTTCCGAACCCAGCAAGGTTCATTCTCTCATTTAAATACTGTATTGAGACACCGAGGTCAAGCGACTTGCTCAAGGCCTCATGCCAGTCTGTGGCAGAGTGAGGCTTGGCTTGCGGGTCAGTCTGACTCAAAGTCAGTAGAATTTCTAGTCTGTCATCGTGTTGCTACTCAGTACAGGAAATGAGCACTGAAAAAAACCCTGAATGGCTCTTTTAAAACACACTCATTCTACATGCAGACAATTGTTATTTTAAGGAAAGTCTAGAAGAAAAAGAGAGATTACATTTTGGCATGCAAAGGCAAAACAATAAATATTCTTTTTTCCCGTTCCTGGATCCCATTTCAGCGTCTTCAAAGCAAGTAAATTTATGCGTGTTGACCCAACTCTTATTTTCAAATCTTTTTAAGCTCCATTTTCAACTTCTTCCCCGTGGCACAACCAGTCCCATGACTCCCCTCTGTCAGACTCTGAGTATCTGCCTAAAATCATTACATAGCAATCACTGCTAGGATTCACTCCTCTCTACTAAGCCATAGGTCTCTTCTGGTTATGTTGTATATTGCCTGGCATATTACCGTGTTAGTTATAAAGATCTTGTACTTTAAGGATATATTCATATCAGTATTTTAAAAATATGTTCATTTGGCCAGGCACGGTGGCTCACGCCCAGCACTTTGGGAGGCTAAAGTGGACGGACTGCTTGAGCCCGTGAGTTTGAGACCAGCCTGGGTAACATAGAAAAACCAGGCATCTACAAAAAATACAAAAAGTAGCCAGGCGTGGTGGCACATGCCTGTAGTCCCAGCTACTTGGGAGGCTGAAGTGGGAGGATTGCTTGAGCCCGGGAGGCTCCAGTGAGCCATGATTGTGCAACTGCACTCCAGCCTGGGTGACAGAGTGAGACCCTGTCTCAAGATATATACACACACACACACACACATATACACACACACACATATACACACACACACAGATATATACACACACACACATATATGTATATTGTGTCTGGAACTTTGTCCTTTAATAATCTTAAATTGCATTTTATCAAGTTTCTTTACAAATGCATAGTTTTCTCATTTTTGTCTGAAAGTAATAGATTTTGTTTCAGTGTAAGTATACTTGTTGATAGTAAAACTCTACAAGTAAACATGACTGTATATTATTTTAAACTTGCTTCTTCAAAAAACAAAAAGAAAACAACCTAGGTTATTGCTCTTTGGTTATTTGCAATTAATCAAAAATAATTTAAAAGCCTCTAGTTACGCTTGTGTAAAAAAGAAAATTTTACTGCAATGCAGGATGCCTGCCAAATTGAAAAAATAAAGCTAAAAGAACTTTCCTTTGCTATGACAAAGCAATGGTGTGATGATCACCAGTTGGGCCAGACAGACATCATGTGCCTTCTGCTGTGATGCACTGAGAACTCAACATTCTTTCTGTAATCTTCTTGCCAAAAATGCATAACCTGAATCTAATCATGGCAAAACATCAGACAAATTCAAACTAAGGGAACAAGGGAACTTCCACAAAATTAATGGCCTATACTCTTCACAAAATGTCAAGGTAAAAAAATACAAAGAAAGGGTAAGTAACTGTTCTAGATGAAAAGAGATTAAAGAGATGTGACAACTAAATCACAATGTCCTAGCCCAGGAAAAAAAAAGAAAGCCATAAAAGCCATTATTGGGACAGTTGACCAAAGCAGAGCAAGGACTGTGGATTAGACAAGAGCATTGTGTCAATGTTAAATTTCTTGACTTTGATCAGTGTACTGTGGTTATGTAAGAGAATGTCCCTGTTCTTAGGAATTACACACCGAAGTATTTTGTATAAAGGGGCAATATGTTTCCAATTTACTTTCACATGGTTTGGGGGGAAAATATGCATGTACAAATAAAGAGAGAGAAAAAGACTGATAATGCAAATGGAGCAAAATGTCAACAATTGTCAAAACTGGGTAAAGGTATATATAAAAAATTTTTTGTACTATTTCTGCAACTTTTTGTGCACACATTTAAAAGTATATCAAAATTAAAGGTTATCAAAAAAGACAATAGATGTATAGAAGATAAAAGAATATTACAAAAGAAAAAGAAAAAAAAAAGCAACGCTCCTGAAATGTACATGACACGGAGGAGTCTAAGCCACGTTTAAATCTTTTGTTAATGGGTAAGTTTGATTGAAGAGAAACATTCTGCATTTTAAAGTGCAGGGTTGAGGAAAAAAGGAAGGTTGCCTTTTTTATACTTTCAGCCCATTGTTCACAGACTCAATTTAAACAAAACAAAACAAAACAAAAAACCTAACACATTCCTCCCTTGGGAGATTCATGGCCCATTCAGCCACTCTAGCAGGCCTCTAGATCACTCTCCCACCTTCACTGATGACTTTGATGCAGCCGTTACCTCAATGCCTGCCTCATCCTGGGTAGAGTTTTGGCTTCTCTGTGCATGAGACAGCCAATGTCCCATCTCAATTCTTTGACCTCCTCAGCACCAATCATTCTGGATACACTTGTGGGTGAGGAGATAGAGGGTGGGAGGGAGGAAGCGGAGGAGTTACGAGGAGGAGGCAGCTGGTGTAAAGGGAATGAGGCTACTCAGAATACGTGTGCTATACCCGTTCTGTGACCATATCAGGACCTTCAGTCCCCTGACCACCTCATTTCCTCCTCACTTGATCCCTCACCTTCTCATTTTAGTTCTCTCCCCATGGTTGGTCACATCAGTCACATTATGTCTTCAATTCTTCAATCCCTCATCCTTTGACACTGCAAACTCCCAACCCCGGACCAATCCAGCCTTTTGCCTTCTCCTGTCCTTCTCAATTGTTGTTCAGGATAATGGGAAAACCTCACACTGGTGCTGACTCATATATACTATCTGTGTGTGTGTGTGTGTGTGTGTGTGTGTGTGTGTTTTCTTCAAAGCAGTTGGGCTTTCATCCCATTCAGCAATCCTTATTGACCTTTTCTCAGTTCATTACTTGATCTTTGTTTTTATAATAGATTTTTGAAACCTCCTCTTCCTGTGGCTTCCATGACATCACTACCTTCTGGTTCCCCCTGCTTCTTCAATTTGATGGTGCCTTCACCAACTTCTTCCTGTCTCCATGTTTTTCTGTAAATGTTGAGCTTCTTACAGCTTCCATCCTTGGCATGTCTTCTCTCCTTTCCCTGTACCAATGGTTCTCAAATCTGGCTGCATATTAGAATCAACTGGAAAACTTTAAAAGATTGTCATGCTTGGGTCTCATCCCTGATTTGTCTGTGGTATGTCCCAGGCATTGGGTTCTTTTTAAATCCCTCCAAGTGATTCTAAGGTGCAGGCAAGGTGGAGAACCTCTTTCTCCAGGTGATCTCATCTATGCCTACAGTTCTAGCCACCTGTATGCAGATTCCCAAATCTCTATCCCTGGGTCCTATTCCTTCCCCTGAGCTTTGGACCTATTTATTGTTCCTCTTCACCCTCTACAATTTCAAAGTCAAATGACCAAACTGAACTTTTTACCTTCTTCCCCCACTTGGTCTTTCTTGTGCAGTCTCAAACTTGAGACATTTACATGCTCATAAATAGTGAAGAAAACAGACTCTGTACCACAGCCCACGGAGCTGACCACATCAGACACTTTGGACTAATTCTTGATTCCTTCCCTTCACTTCCTACACCGTATCAGCAAATCTTCCTTTCCCACACCAAATCTTCCTTAAATTCATCTCATCATTTCCCCCATGCCCTCTTTCTAATTATCTAAATTTGGGCCTTTATTCTTTCTATCCTGTACAATAATAATTGGCTCCTTGCAATTCATGCCTTGCCTTCTTCAATTGTTACCTTTCCAGAATACAAATCTAATGATGCAACAACTCCCTCGCTAAAACTCTTCAATGGCTGCCAGTTGCCTACAGAATAAAGATCAAATGCTACATGTGGCTTAAAGACATCTCATGATCTGGCTTTAGCCTGCCTTTTGTCACTCAACTCCTATTATTCCTCCAAAGACACAGGACTCTAAACTTGCTAAGTTGCTGTAAGTCTCAGACATAACATGGTCTTTCTTTTTTTTTTGAGATGGAGTCTTGCTCTGTTGCCCAGGCTAGATTGCAGTGGCAAAGTCTCAGCTCACTGCAACCTCCACCTCCCGAGTTCAAGCAATTCTCCTGCCTCAGCCTCCCAAGTAGCTGGGATTACAGGCGCCTGCCACCACGCCCAGCTAATTTTTTGTATTTTCAGTAGAGATGGGGTTTCACGATGTTGGCCAGGCTGGTCTCAAACTCCTGACCTCGTGATCCGCCTCCCTCGGCCTCCCAAAGTGCTGGGATTACAGGAGCGAGCCACCGTGCCCGGCCAGCATGATCTTTCATGAGCTAATAATGTTAAGAAAAGTTACCCAAAATTTGGAAATAAAATTATATATTAAGTAATAAAAGATTACTCTCTGGTCTTTCTGTGTCCACTGGAGTATTATTTAAAAAGTAAATCTATGTTGCCTAATGTAGAGCAGTGCTGTCCAATTGAGCCACAAATACAATTTTAAGTTTTCTAGTAGCCACATTAAAAAATAAGTAGAAAGAAGCCAGATAAGGCCAGGCACGGTAGTTCACACCTGTAATCCCAGCACTTTGAAAGGCTGAGGCAGGTGGATCACTTGAGGTCAGGAGTTTGAGACCAGCCCCACCAACATGGTGAAACCCCGTCTCTACTAAAAACAGAAAAATTATCTGGGTGTGATGGTGCACGCTTGTAATCCCAGCTACTCAAGAGGCTGAGGCAGGAGGATCGCTTGAACCCGGGAGGCGGAGGTTGCAGTGAGTTGAGATCGTGCCACTGCACTCCAGCCTGGGTGACAGAGTGAGACTCCATCTCAAAAAAAAAAAAAAAAAAAAGAAACCAGATAGGCTGCTGTTAATAATGCAAAACATTTTACCTAAAGTATTTAAAACATTATTCTTCCAATATGTAAAAAACATTATTAATGAGATATTTTAGATTCTCTTTTTCATCATAAGCCTTTGAAATACAATGAGTATTTTACACTTACAGCACATCTTCGGATGCTAGATTTTCACGGGAAGTGCTTCATCTGTATTTAGGTTTCATAAAAT
Source organism: Mandrillus leucophaeus (assembly GCF_000951045.1). Taxonomy (NCBI): domain Eukaryota; kingdom Metazoa; phylum Chordata; class Mammalia; order Primates; family Cercopithecidae; genus Mandrillus; species Mandrillus leucophaeus. Next base: position 3,250,214 of record NW_012103377.1, read on the forward strand.
TTGCATTTGGAAGAAAGGTAGATTCACATATCCAAGTTGTTTTAACATACCTGAAAGTTTTCGTGTAACTGAATTGAGTAGCAAAAATTATTTTCCTTTAATATTTGCATCCTCATTGACAAAATGAGCTTATTTTTTTAGAAGTAGTGATTTTACTTTGAAGAAAAAGGATGTCAGTTTCAAAATCATGTCTGTCCAAGTTAAGTAAATACACTAATTTGTGTCAACTCCATATTATTAACATCGAATTCAAAGAGGTATTGCATGATTTGAGAAGTAATTCTAAGTTTATCAATATAAACAAAGCATTCTTTAAAATTTTCTATAGTTTTTGCAGCCAATTTACATAACTGTCTATTAATAAAGTCTTATGCATATTTGATTCATGTTAGAAAAAGGTATGAAATCATTATTATTGACTTGCATCACAAAAAAGTTCAATTTCAACATTAATCCTTTAACTGTCTAGCTAAGTCACAAATAAGCTTTGCCTTTTCTTGGAGTTTCAAATTTATCTTGTTCCTATGCAGTGTGATATCCATGAGAAAACACATAAATCACATTGCTATTTTTTTTCTTTGATTGCTGTATATTTGGCAAGCACCCCTTTTGTTTCAAGAAAATCTTGAATTGGAGTTAACAGCTTGGTAAAACTCTATGGCTTAACCAGTGAGCACTGGCAATGAACACGAGAGTAAATTCATTGTCTTTAATTTCTTTCCATGGTTCTTTAAACTGGTGATGAGTCACACACAGCATTTGCACGTATATGCTGAACAATTTTAACAACAGTATTCATGACTCCTTTCACAGAGTCTGTTTCAGAGAAGGGAGCCCAAATATTTTCGATATGTGTCATACAGTGATATGAAGTCATCAGGAAAACATCAGACTCCTATTTTACAATTCCAATACATCTGGAATTTTGACCTAACATGGCTGGAGCAGTATTCATTGCAATTTTTTTTCATATCTAACTGAAGTTCTTCCTTGAGAGATGTAAAAGATTTTTTAAAATTTTTACTATAAGTTTTTAAAGGTATGAGTTGGCATTTCTTTGTAAATATGGGAGTCCTTTGAGTCAAAACATACCCAAAATATTAATTGGGCAGTGTCATAGATCACATGAATCATCGAAAGTAGTTGCAATTTTTCAAATTTTAAATTAATTAATCTTGGATGCTGGTCTTGTATTCTACAGGCAATTATTTTGTGGTTTAATTGAAAAGCTTTCATTTTTTGTAAAATATATTTTAAAGTCTTTTCGTTACAACTTTTAAACAAAATTTACATAACTGAAATAATTTCTTTTACTATTGCCATCTAAAACTGTTTTTCTTTTTTGTGCAGAATCCAAGCCAGTATAAAGCTAGCCAAAGTTCCAAGCTCAGAGCCTGTTATCACTTTTTAAACCATTTTTATTGGACATTCAATTTTGAATTCTGACAACTACTTTTACTGATTTTTTTTACTTTTGTTATCAAATTCACTCTGTATTTGCTGAAAATGTCTCTTAATATTGTCCGCTTTGTTATCTTTGAACAATTTTTACACAACAAACAGCTTTTTTTTGTTTTGCTTTGCCTTGGCAAATTGCCTCAAATTTGCAACATACCTTCTTCCCGTTTTTGTTTCTCTATTCCAGGCACAGCAGTAATAGTCTCTACCTCTCCACCCAATGCTGCCTTCGTTTTACATTTAAAACAGTCCACACATTTTTTAATTTAAAAAAAAGCAGTTTAATTATATCATAATTTAAGGCATAAATACTTCAATTTAGTTGCCAATTTTGATTTACATAAGTATCATTGTAATTAGTGCTGTCTGTATAAAATATTCAAATGAACACATTTCAGTGTTACATCAGTGCATAGAAAAACATCATTTAAATTGAATCAATGTCAATCAGACACTGACTAGAGTAATAATATGTTTACATGTAATACTGAAAATGACTCATGCACTGGACACACACAGTACAATGCAGCAATATCTTTTTTTTTTTTTTTGAGACAGTCTTGCTCTGTTGCCCAGGCTGGAGTGCAATGGTATGATCTCAGCTCACTGGAACCTCTGCCTCCCAGGTTCAAGCGATTCTCCTGCCTCAGCCTCCTGAGTAGCTGGGATTACAATTGCCCGCCACCATGCCCAGCTAATTTTTGTATTTTTAGTAAAGATGGGGTTTTGCCATGTTGGCCAGGCTGGTCTCGAACTCCTGACCTCAAGTGATCTGCCCGCCTCGGCCTCCCAAAGTGCTGGAATTACAGGCGTGAGCCACCGTGCCTGGATCTTAACATAGGCCAAGATGCCACGGTTAAAGTAAAATATTGTCCTGCCTAAACAATAAAGTTGACACTACTGTTTCTAAATTAAACTTAAGTAAAATTAAATAAAACGAACAATTTAGTTCCTCAGGTGCACTAGCCTTTCAAGTACTCTGTAGCCACATGTGGCTAGAGGCTACCATACTGTAAAGCACAGTTCCAGAGAAATGTAACTTTGTTTAACTTACCAATCGCTATTGATTAGAGCCTAGGTTCTGCAAAACTACATATTTGCATATTAACTTGCAGAAAAGACTGATAAGATGTTGAGCAATTTTTATTTGGTTCAGTAGAAATGCGAATGATTTCTGCCAGATAAAAATGATCACAACAATAGTTGCATTTGTATATAACTTTATATCTTACTCTCAGCAATGTTATTTCAGCATTCTTTCTTTCCATATAATGCTGCCCTTACATTTGATATGGTAGAAGAATATTTGAGGATGCATAAAGCTATTCACAAAATATTGTTAAGTGAGACAAGCAGATTGCAAAAGAAAAAATACAGATGGGTTATATTTTTACATGCTTTTAAATATATTTATATTCTGGAAAAATAGGAAGGATATAAACAAAGATTGTTCACCATTACCTGTGGATGGGATTATACATGGTATTGAAATATTTTGGGGGGGCTGTCTTCATTTTTAAGACTACAGTTGTACTGAGAAAAATATCATGCGAGTGTTACATCCTTTTAACTCAGGTTCACCACAGGGGGCTTTTTCTCATCACCTCTTCTCTGATCCTGTAAAACCCAGGCCTTACTCTGAAAACATTTAGCAACAGTGGTAATCCTAGGTACTTGTCAGCTAACTCAAATATTACTTTTTAAAAATGATGATGATGATGATAAATATGTATACAAGACTTTGGAGTACTCTACCCGTCTCTTCCAAAACTATGCTGTGTTTTTTCAACTGCTTACTGAAATGTTGTGCTTTTTTTAAAAGCATTTTCCTGTGAATAATACTTCCATGTGCCTAAATTGTGAATAAATTGAGAACGCCTTACAAATGTAGCAACAAAAACCAAGTGCATATTTCTGTCAGTGTCTGTTCCTCTCCCCAGGCCCCACAGATTTTAATAATTTTTATATTTTTCTTTTTCTCTAGATCTACCCTGTGAACTCTTGACCCAGGGGCTGTATTTTATTAACCACTGTGGTTTGATGCCTAGGATAATTCCTGGCATGTAACAGGGGAGTGGGTGTGCTATAACTCTGTGAAGAGTGAATGAAAGAATAAGAATTTGACCTGGAATGGAGGCTCACGCCTGTAATTCCAGCACTTTGAGAGGCCAAGGCAGGAGGATTGCTTGAGCTCAAGAGTTTGAGATCAGCCTGGGCAACATAGCAAGACCCCCATCTCTATGAAAAATTTAAAAATTAGACAGGCATGGTGGTGTACTCCTGTGGTCCCAGTTACTCAGGAGGCTGAGGTGGGAGGCTCACTTGATCCTGGGAGTCTGAGGCTGCAGTCAGCTGTGATCACGCCACTGCACTCCATCCTGGGCTACAGAGTGAGACCCTATCTCAAAAAAACAAACAAACCAAAAAAGGAATTCCCACTCAGTCATACTTTGTGTCCCATCTTAGGCACTGGGAATATAGCCACGAACATCTGTGCATTTGGAATATAAGAGGACTGTGATTCAATCACTTGAATATGATCAAATAATATATTTAAAGACAGAAATTAAAAGACATGGAACCAAGAGGGCAACATAGACTCGACTAGTTTTATACAGTAGGATGTTTATCCTAGCTAGAAAATCAATGCATTATTGTTAAAAAGAGAAGCAGCATTCTTTACAGACTTCTTTCTTAGCAGGCACCCAATTCTAACTCCATACGAAAAACCTAAAATAAAAAGACTTTCTTTCTTTCTTTCTTTCTTTCTTTCTTTCTTTCTTTCTTTCTTTCTTTCTTTCTTTCTTTCTTTCTTTCTTTCTTTCTTTCTTTCTTTCTT
>NW_012103377.1:3254560-3263943 GCF_000951045.1 Mandrillus leucophaeus
TCTTTCTTTCTTTCTTTCTTTCTTTCTTTCTTTCTTTCTTTCTTTCTTTCTTTCTTTCTTTCTTTCTTTCTTTCTTTCTTTCTTTCCTTCTTTCCCTTTCTTTCTTTCTCTTTCTTTCTTCCTCTGCTTCCTTTCCTTTCCTTTCTTCCTTTCTCTTTCTCTTTCTTTCTCTTTCTTTCTTTCTTTCTTTCTTTCTTTCTTTCTTTCTTTCTTTCTTTCTTTCTTTCTTTCTTTCTTTCTTCTTCTCTTCTCTTCTCTTCTCTTCTCTCCTTCCTTCCTTCCTTCCTTCCTTCCTTCCTTCCTTCCTTCCTTCCCTCCTTCCTTCCTTCCTTCCTTCCTTTCTTCCTTCCTTATCTCATGACTTGGGATCCAAATCACAACTTGGCAAACCTACACAGAGTGTGTAGCATTCTGTTTTAAGTGTTATTGAACTACAAGTAGAATCCAATGTTTTCATCAAAGCTGGATATCCACCTTCTTGCCAGCTGTGGACCCCACCCACTGGGTAATCCATCAATAGATGCTCTTCCTTCTGTCTGTATTCCTATGGTATACATAGGATGTAATCTGTAAGTCAAATGTAAATCTGACTTAGGGTCCCTCAATCGTGGTAGTTATGGTGGTTTAAGTTCATATAGCAAGAATTACTTTAAAAATAGAGTAAGACACTCCACAGATTGCTTATTAATTATAACGGAGAGGTCTGGCTAGATAAGAGCTTATCTATATGATCCAACTTCCATCACTAATAATTGACATCATATGCCTCCTGATGTGATGCAGTGGTGTCAGAGTTATCCATTGTCACATGATAAGCCATAGTGGCTTAAAATAACAATCGGGGGACCTTAAAATTGAATACAAACAAAAACAAGTGAACTGATGCATTTCTCAAATAAAAACATAATCACACTGTAAAGGGGGCATTAATCCAAGTAACTTTAAGAATTCGGACCACATGCCCTCAAAGAACTTTAAACAAATAATGAACTCTAGTCAGAAAGCTTATTTTGGCATAGGCATAAATTCACAATTCTGAAACTACTTTCAATATGGTCTAGGGTTAAGCAAATAAGTAAATACATTGTGGATAATGGGATCCAGTTTTTTCATTATTGGGGAAGGCAGTTACAATTATGGAAAGTGGGAAGAACAGATTGAATGTCACTGTGTTGGATTGGAGCTGGAGGTATCATTGGGAAGTCATGACTATATATTATGTGTATATATATGTAGATCAATATAGATAGCTAGATATAGAAATGAATATAGATATGTGTATATATATTGAATACATATGTAAATGCATGTGTGTGTACACATATATGTATGTGCAAATATGTACATACAGACATCTCTTTTCCAGCTTTGTCTGTTGACAGGCTTTAGAAGCAATGATACCTCAGTAATGATAAACATACCCAGCACCTAGATCTTGCTTTCTACATAACATTCTCCACTAAAAGGAATCAGAACTAGGGCAAGGAAAATACAAGATAAGCCTGGATCATCTTGTGTTAAAAAGTAGAGGAGCACTCAAGAAATAATGGAGACATGTTAAAAGGCCACAGGAGCCAGCTTGAAGAACTCTCACTGGTCAACTCTGAAACAATTTGAGCATGAAAGCAAATACTAGTATTAAGAGTTATAATTTATTGAATAAAGTGAGAATCCATGAGTCCACACTTAAATGAACAAACAAACAAACAAATAAGAAGCGAAAGATCTTCCTTACAGTAGAAAGCCAAATTATAAATGTAGAAAGAATAATGGAAATATGACAATAACTATTTGGTGGCCATTATAATAATAATTGATTCTGGCAAGAATCATTAATGGATGCTAAAGCCAGCGAGTGAAAGTTTGAGTAGTAAGAAGACATTTACAGAGTCATAAAGTATCTCTCCAGAAAGCATTTACTAATTACAAAGGGAAAAGCAGTAAATTTACAGTTGCCGACAGTTACCAACTAAGCCAAATGATCAAAGTTAACATTGTCAGTAATGGAGCTAATTGACAGCATGTGCCTCCTGATATGAGGCACTAAGAAGGACTCTGCAACGATTCTGAGGGATTCCTGAATAATCTAAATCTAGTCACAAGGAACATCAGACAAACTGAAAGTGAAGGACAATCTACAGAAAAACTGGCCTGCATGTTTCAAAAAATGTCAATGTCATGAAATACAAACAAAGACTCAGGAATTATTTTAGATGAAAGAAGACCAAAGAGACATAATAACTGAAGGCAACACATATTTTAGAAGTTTTTGTTTTTTGTTTTGCTATAAAAGATATTATTGGGAAAATTGGTGAAACTTAATCAGGTATATAGGTCAGACTATAGTATTGTATCAATGTTAATGAACTATTTTTGATAAGAGTGAAATATGGGTAGAGATAGATAGATGATAGGTGGACAGAGATTGAGAGAGAAGAATAAAGCAAATATAGGAAAGGATTAACATTGGGGACTCTGGATATCTGAAAATTCATTGTACTATTCTTGCAAATTTTTGGTAAGTCTGAAAATATGTCAATAAATGTTTTTTGAATTATTATTATCTCTTACTGTTCTGTGAGTTGACTGGGTTCAGCTAAGCAGGGTCTCTCATCCAGCATAATAAGATGGCAGCCGGGGCTAGAGTCAGTTGGACTCAACTGGACTGGACATCCAAGATAGTGCAAGAGATGGAAAAAGATATTCCATGCAAATGGACACCAAAAGCGAGCAGGAGTAGCTATTCTTATATCAGACAAAACAAACTTTAAAGCAACAACAGTTAAAAAAGACAAAAGGGACATTACACAATAATAAAAGGACCAGTCCAACAGGAAAATATCACAATCCTAATATATATGTGCCTAACACTGGATCTTCCAAATTTATAAAACAATTACTAGTAGGCATAAGAAATGAGATAGACAGCAACACAATAATAGTAGGGGGGACTTCAGTACTCCACTGACAGCACTAGACAGGTCATCAAGACAAACAGTTAAAAAAGAAACAACGGACTTAAACTATACTATAGAACAAATGGACTTAACAGATATTTACAAAACATTCTACCCAACAACTGCAGAATATGCATTTTATTCATCATGACATGGAACATTCTCCATGATAGACCATATGATAGGCCACAAACAAGTCTCAATAAATTTAGGAAAATCAGAATTATATCAAGTGCCTCTCAGACCACAGTAGAATAAAATTGGAAATCAATTCCAAAAGGAACCCTAAAAACCACGCAAATACATGGAAATTAAATAACCTGCTCCTGAATGATTGTTGGGTCAACAATGAAATCAAGATGGAAATTAAAAAGTTCTTTGAACTGAACAATAATAGTGACATAACCTATCAAAACCTCTGGGATACAGCAAAAGCAGTGCTAAGAGGAAAGTTCATAGCATTAAATGCCTACATCAAAAAGTCTGAAAGAGCACAAATAGACAGTTTAAGGTCACACCTCAAGGAACTAGAGACACAAGAACAAACCAAACTCAAATCTAATAGAAGAAAAGAAATAGTAAAGATCAGAGCAGAACTAAATGAAATTGAAACAAACAAACAAAATACATAAGATAAATGAAACAAGAAGCTGATTCTTTGAAAAGATAAACAAAATTGATAGACCATTAGCAAGATTAACCAAGAAAAGAAGAGAGAAGATCCAAATAAGCTCAATTAGAAAAAAATGGGAGATATTACAACCGACACCACAGAAATACAAAAGATCATTTAAGGCCACTAGGGACACTTTTATGGGCACAAACTAGACAACTTAGAGGAGATGTGCAAATTCCTGGAAATATACAACCCTCCCAGATTAAACCAGGAAGAAATTGAAATGCTGAACAGACCAATAACAAGCAGCAAGACTGAAATGGTAATAAAAAATTTTCCAACAAAAAGAAGTCCAGGGCCAGATGGTTTCACAGCTGAATTCTATCAGACATTCAAAGAAGAATTGGTACCAATCCTATGGACACTATTCCTCAAGATAGAGAAAGATGGAATTCTCCCTAAATCATTCTATGAAGCCAGTATTGCCCTAATACCAAAACCAGGAAAGGACATAACGAAAAAAGAAAACTACAGACCAATATCTCTGATAAACATAGATGCAAAAATCTTCAACAAAATACTAGCTAACTGAATCCAGTGGCATATTAAAAAGATAACCCACCATAATCATGTGGGTTTCATACCAGAGATGCAGGTAATATACACAAATCAGCAGCACTGCTATACACCAACAGCAACCAAGCTGAAAATAAAATCAAGAACTCAACCCCTTTTACAATAGCTGCCCCTGCACAAAATAAAATACTTAGTAATATACCTAACAAAGGAGGTGAAAGACCTCTACAAGGAAAACTACAAAACACTGCTGAAAGAAATCATAGATGACACAAACAAATGGAAATACATCCCATGCTCATGGATGGGTAGGATCAATATTGTGAAAATGACCATACTGCCAAAAGCAATCTATAAATTCAATGCAATCCCCATCAGAATACCATGATCATTCTTCACAGAACTAGAAAAAATAATCCTAAAATTCATATAAAACCAAAAAAGAGCCCACATAGCCGAAGCAAGACTAAGCAAAAAGAACAAATCTGGAGGCATCATGTTACCTGACTTCAAACTATACAATAAAGCCATAGTCACCAAAATAGCATGGTATTGGTATAAAAACAGGCACATAGACCAATGGACAGAATAGACAACCCCAAAATCAAGTGAAATACTTACATCCAACTCATCTTTTTTTTGAGACAGTCTCACTCTGTCTGTCCAGGCTGTAGTGCAGTGGTGCAAACTCGGTTTACTGCAACCTCTGCCTCCTGGGTGTAAACTATTATCCTGCCTCAGCCTCCCAGGTAGCTGGGATTACAGGCACTTGCCACCACACCTGGCTAATTTTTGTATTTTTTAGTAAAGATGCGGTTTTACTATGTTGGCCAGGCTGGTCATGAACTCCTGACCTCAAGTGATGCCCCTGCCTCAGCCTCCCAAAGTGCTGGAATTACAGGCATGAGCCACGGCGCCTGGCCTCCAACTGATCTTTGACAAAGCAAACAAAAATATAAAGTTGGGAAAGGACACCATATTCAAAAAACGGTGCTGGGATAATTGGCAAGACACATGTAGAAGAATGAAACTGGATTCTCATCTCTCACCTTATATAAAAATAAACTCAAGATGGATCAAAGACTTAAATCTAAGACCTGAAACCATAAATATTCTAGAAACATCGGAAAAAAAACTCTGGACATTGGTTTAGGCAAAGACTTCATGACCAATAACCCAAAAGCAAATGCAACAAAAACAAAGATAAATAGATGAGACTTAATTAAACTAAAAAGCTTCTGCGCAGCAAAAGAAATAATCAGCAGAGTAAACAGACAACCTACAGAGTGGGAGAAAATCTTTACAACCTATACATCTGATAATGGACTAATATCCAGAATCTAAAAGGAACTCAAACAAATCGGCAAGAAAAAAACCAAACAATTCCATCAAAAAGTGGGCTAAGGACGTGAATAGACAATTCCCAAAAGAAGATATACAAATGGCCAACAAACATATGAAAAAATGCTCAACATCTCTAATGATCAGGGAAATGCAAATCAAAACCACAATGAGATACCACCTTACTCCTGCAAGAATGGCCATAATCAAAAATCAAAAAATTATAGATTTTGGCACGGATGTGGTGAAAAGGGAACACTTCTACACTGCTGATGGGAATGTAAACTAGTACAACCACTATGGAAAACAGTGTGGAGACTCCTTAAAGAACTAAAAGTAGATCTACCATTTGATGCAGAAATCCCACTACTGGGTATCTACCCAGATGAAAGAAAGTAATTATACGAAAAAGATACTTGTACACGCATGTTTATGGCAGCACAATTCGTAATTGCAAAAATATGGAACCAGCCCAAAATGCCCACGAACCAACAGGTGGATAAAGAAAATGTGATATACATATATGATATCATATCATATGTTAACATATGTATAATATAATATGTTATCATATATATAACATATCTATAACATACATATGTATATATAATATATATTATATATTACCTATATATTTTTTATATATATAATGCAATACTACTCAGCCATAAAAAGGAATGAAATAATGGCATTCACAGCAACCTGGATGGAATTGGAGACTGTTATTCTGAGTGAAGTAACTCAGGAATGGAAAAGCAAACATGGCATGCTCTCACTTATAAATAGGAGGTAAGTTACCAGGACACAAAGGAGTAAGAATGATACAATGAACTCTGGGGACTCGGAGGGGGAAAGTGGGAGGGAGGTGAGGGATAAAAGATTACACATTGCATACAGTGTACACTGCTGGGTGCACCAAAATCTCAGAACTCACCACTAAAGAACTTATGCATTTAACCAAACACCACCTGTTCCCCAAAAGCCTATTAAAAAAAAAAAAAAACTCAGTGTCATGAAGAACTAAGATGAAAGGATACTAATGAGAAATAACAAGTGTACTGCATAGTTCTTGACTGGATAGAAAAACAGTTATAAAGGACATTTGGAGCAATTGGGAAAATGTGAATGTGATCTGTATACTAGATAATATTGTTGCATTAATGCTAAATTTCTTGGATATGACAATAATATTGTGGCTTTGCAGAAAAATATCCCTGTTCTCAAGAAGTACAGACTAAAGTATTATACTTCAAGATTCAGTATCACAATGTTGCAACTTATTTTCAAATGGTTTAACAAAAACAACAAGAATAGACTTAAATACCAGCTGGGCACAGTGGCTCACGCCTGTAATTCCAGTACTTTGTGAGGCCGAGGCTGGTGGATCACTTGAGGTCAGGAGTTCGATACCAGCCTGACCAACATAGTAAAACCCTGTCTCTACCAAAAATACAAAAATTAACCAGGTGCGGCAGCGCATGCTGTAATCCCAGGTACTCGGGAGGCTGAGGCAGGAGAATCGCTTGAACCTGGAGGTGGAGGTTGCAGGGAGCCGAGATCGTGCCACTGCACTGCAGCCTGGGTTACAGAGTGAGACTCTGTCTCAAAAATAAATAAATAAATAAACAAACAAATAAATAAAAATATATATTTAAATACCTATGTGTGTGTGTTCAGTGAGAGAGAAAAAGCTAATGTAATAAAATACATGTCAATCTTGGTGAACTAGATAGGGCATTTATTTTGCCATGCTTCTGATTTTCCTGTAGTTTTGAAATGTTTCAAAATGAAGAGTTGGAAATAAAAAATAAAGTAAGAATAGCATTTCTTAAAAACATTTACCACCCCCTGCAATACTGTACTCATTTATATGATCCACTCACACATCATAGAATCTTAGAATTTGAGAGTCCTTGAAGTTCATCTAGTTCAATATTTATGCAACTATGGATTGTAACCCAATCCTTGCTCCCGAATAGTGAGTCACTGACTAGCATTTTCTGAATGAAATGGAAAGGAATAAAACAAAAACTCTCAGTAGGTCTCATCACTTATTAAGGCAAGTCTGTTTGGGGAAACTTTTGTTTGAATCACATGTATGTATATACATGCATGCGAGTGATGGGTCTCAATGAAAAGTCTATTTTTTACTGTGAGCTACAATCACAAAGGTTTGAAAGATCCAGCTGCCCCAAATCCCTGTACAGTATCAGTTCATTTCAAGGCTGGTCATTCCGTTCTTTAACAGGGCATTTTTGGACACTTCTTATTGTTGACATTTCTTCAAAAATTAATTGTGTCATCTTTCTTGTTGTTAGTACGGTGGCAGGATAATATGTTGAGATACTAATTTCAGTTTAGTTCTTACATGTCCTTTCCCCTAGTTCGAGGGCCTTTGTACCAAGCAGGACTTAGGGACCAGGAACACAGAGCAGAAAGCAGAAATTATATAAAAACAACCTCCCTTTTCAAGAATTTTTGTTTGTTTTTAAACCCAAGCTCCTTAAGGGAACTGTGCTGAGTTGAAAAAGGCCAACTTCATAGACCCATCAATGGTTTTCTCTGAATTATTTTTATTTGGCCTACTTTTACATATCTCAGACAAAAGATCCCTTACTTTTAAAATGAGGGATTGAACTAACCCAGGGATTCTTAACTTGGGGTTTAGTGTATCAGTGAACTTGAAAGAGAAAAACATTTCCTTTTTATTTTCAGTAATCTCTAACAAAAGCATGTGTTTTATTTAACTGCAAATACAAGCATTAAACCATAGTCATGCTAGCAGAACCTGTGACTTGTCATTAATAGAAATCAGAAATATTTTTGTATCACATGACAATTGTTGCATATACCTTGAAATATCATTTATACTTATTACCACTTCAAAATTAGACTCCTGATAGATGTTGTTAATTAATAGATTAAATGAAGAAACATATATAATGCTATATCACACATTCATAGTATTTACTATTTTGATAGGCATATTTTCAATATAACTGATTTCCTTTGTATTCCTATGTGTGATGTTTTATGCATTCAAAAGCATTATTCTGAGAAGCCAGCCTGCCAAAGGGCTCCTAGGTAAAAAAAAAAAAAAGTGTTTAGAATCCTTGAACTGGATCATCTCTTGTTTTCAATGTCTACATTGGTGTGTACACAGGGTTTCTATTAGTCTCTCTGGGAGAATGGCTTGTAACTTAGATAATTATCTTTGTGACAAGATCACGCTGACATTTTGATCCTTTCATATTTGATTTGAAGTGAAACCTTGTTGGCAAGCTGAATCATTGAACCTTTAAATTCAACTTTTCAAATAAATCCTTCTATTAAAATTATTCTCTAATGCATTCACAGCAAAATACAGAAAAAAATATTACAAGAAGAGCCAGGCACAATGATGTGCACCTGCAGTGCCAGCTACTCAGAAGCATTGCTTGAGCCCAAGAGCTTGAGGCTGTAGTGTGCTGTGTGCCTGTGAATAGCCACTGCATTTCAGCCTGGGCAGCATAGTCAGACCCTGTCTGATCCTGAGATAGTCACGTAATATCTCTGAACCTCATCTGTAAACACAATTAGATGATCTTTACAATCTGTAAGCTCCCTTTCCAGTGGTAAATTTCTATACTTTTTACATTTTTTTTCTTTCTGCTGGATGTGTTCTTTGGGATTTGGTTCTTAATGTTGTATCTTTAATTCATTCATTCATGTATCAAATATTGAGGTGGGAATAGCTAAACAACTAAACCAAGGGATTCTGGGAAGATCTTTCCTTCCCCTTCCTTCCTTCCTTCCTTCCTTCTTTTCTTTCTTTCTCTTTTCTCTTTCTTCTTTCTTCCTTCCTTCCTTCCTTCCTTCCTTCCTTCCTTCCTTCCTCCCTCCCTCCCTCCCTC
>NW_012103377.1:3263993-3285689 GCF_000951045.1 Mandrillus leucophaeus
TTCTTTCTTTCTTTCTTTCTTTCTTTCTTTCTTTCTTTCTTTCTTTCTTTCTTTCTTTCTTTCTTTCTTTCTTTCATCTTTCTTTTTTTCTTTCTTTTTGAGACAGAGTCTCATTCTGTCTCCCAGGCTGGAGTACAGTGGCATGCTCACAGCTCCCCTCGGCTTTGATCTCCTGGGCTCAAGTGATCCTCCTGCCTCAGCCTCACCAGTAGCTGGGACTACAGGCATGCACCCCCATGCTTGGCTAATTTTTAAATTTTTTGTAGAGATGGGGTCCCACTATGTTGCCCAGGATGGTCTCAAACTCCTGGGCTTAAGTATCCTTCTGCCTTGGCCTACCAAAGTACTGGGATCACAGGAGTGTGCCACCGTGCCTGGCCTGAGAAGATATTTCACTGAATCATGTTTAAACTGGGTTTTGAAGGCAGAGTAGGGGTCTGTTAAATGAAGACAGGATAAAAGTGTTCCAGGCAGAGAGAACATTGTCTATAAAGGCTCATTGTGCCCAGGGCCCACAGTGTACTGAGGGGCTTGATAAGGGTTCAAAGGGGACCAGTCCAGGCTCCTTAGCTTAAAATAAATTGGAGAAGATGGCCAGGTGCGATGGTTCATGCCTGTAATCTCAGCATTTTGGGAGGCTGAGGCGGGTGGATCGCCTGAGCTCAGGAGTTTGAGACCAGCCTGGGCAACATGGCAAAACCCCATCTCTATCAAAAATACAAAAAATTAGTTGGCATGGTGGCATGTGCCTGTGGTCCCAGCTACTAGGGAGGCTGAAGTGGGAAGATCACTTGAGCCTGGGAAGTCAAGGCTGCAGTAAGTCGAGATGGCGCCACTGCATTCTAGCCTGGGTGACAGAATGAGACTCCTCCATCTCAAAAAAAGAAAATTGAGAAATTGAAGAAGATGTCTAAACAGGGTAAGTGACATGGTCAAATTTGTTATTTGGAAAAAGAGAGAGCAGTATGAGGCATGGGGGAGATTGAAATCAGAGAGATCAGCTAGAAAGAAGAATGCTGAAAAAAAGAAGAAAAAGAAATAGAAAAAAAGAAAGATTACTGCAACATTTGAAGTAAGAGATAATGAAGACTTGAATTAATGCACTGGCGATGAGAATTGAGGAAAAAGAACAGAAGTAGATGGCCTTTATGAGAAATTGTGTGGTGATGAAGGAAGAATCAAGGGTGATTCTAGTTTCTACTGACAAGTGGGTGCAGGGTGATATTGAAAGGTACAGTCATCAACCTGTATAGAAAATACAGGAAGAAGGAAAGGCTTTGCGGGGAAGAAAGCTAAGCTTTGAAATGTTGAGTTTGAGGAGCCTATTTGATCTCAAGAGAGATATGGACGTGATATTCTGGAGAGAATTGCCCAGAGATATGGAATTATAAACATCACACAAAAGGTAGCTGAAGCCATTTCATCAGTTACCCCATCACCATTACCAAGCCTGTCAAGTCTTGACTCCTGAGCTTACTATTAGGCTAACAACAAGTGTTTCCTCTTCACCCTCACCTTCCCAACTGACCTTTGTCACTCCATAACACATGTATGTATTAGTTAGGGTACAGGCAATGTTACTGTAGCAAAGGAATCCTAAAGCACAATAGCTTATATAGGATAGAAGTTTATTTCTTTTTTATATTAATATAACAGTCCAGGGTCTGCAGGGCAGCTCTGTCACATGATGACATATAGGAACCTAGGCTGGTGGGCAGCTCTGCCATACTCAGGATCCCTCTTGGGGCCCAAGGCATTATTCCATTCATTGCCACTTCCCAACTAATGGACAGAATATTCAGGGTAAGCAGCTTCATCTTTATGGAGATGAATATACATCACAGCTACACACATCCCATTGGCCCAGACTCAGTCACGTGACCACATCTATCCTCATGGAGACTGGAAAATGTAGTATCTTGCTGGGCAGCCATGTGATGAGCTCACATGCAGGTGGGCTCTGTTACCAAAAAGTAGAAAGGCAAAATGGACACAGGGAACAATTAGCAAACTCTGACACTTCCAAACCCTGGGCATCTAATATCCATGCACACAGAATACACTCATCCCTCAAAGTACAATCCATTTCCTGAGTACAAAACAAAGTCTGACACCTCTGTGTAACGTGCAGTCTTTTCTGTCAGGTCTAGATCTACTGTCTCAGGATCCAGAGATCTATATAATAATAGAACATTACTTCCCCAGCACTACTCAACATTTGGCACATCATATAGAGCAAGAACAGGATAGACACAGAGAAAACTCCTATTTGGGAAAATGTAGAATGGAAAGCACTCATCAGTCACTGGTGCATAGAAGGGATGAAATCATGTTTGGCAAGATGTGCAAAGACTCCCTAGTAGTGAAGGAAGTTCTCCTGTCAGACCTTGGTCCTGCCCTCTGGGAGGAATTCCCTTGTACATGATCCTCCCTGGACTTTGGCCTTGTCTATTGTTTTACATGGTCATACCTGTAGTGGCTGTGTAGAGTACACCTATGTGTTTTGATTTTTGTTTGTTTGTTTGTTTATTGGTTCTACCAGTAACTAAGGAAGTTGTATTAATGTCACTCACAATGACTGGGGGTTTTCTTCGTTCTCTTTGATGTACTTTTAATTTTGATTTTATCAATTTTTATTTTTATCAATTTTTATTTTTTATTTATTTTTATTTATTTATTTAGACACAGGGTCTCACTCTGTCACCCAGTCTGGAGTGCCGTACACCATTATAGCTCACTGTAGCCTCTAGCTGCCAGACTCAAATGATCCTCCCACCTCAGCCTTCTGAGTAGCTGAGACTAAAGGCATATGCCACTACATCCAGCTATGTAAAAAAATTTTTTGGAGAAACAAGGTTTTGCTATATTGCCCAGGCTGGTCTCAAATTCCTGAACTCAATTGATTCTCACTTCTCCATTGCCCAAAGTGCTAGGATTACAGGTATGAGCCTCAATTTTTTTTTTCTTTCTTTCTTTTTTTCTTTTCTTTTCTTTTCTTTTTTTTTTTTTTTTTTTGAGATGTAGTCTCACTCTGTTGCCCAGGCTGGAGTGCAGTGTCATGATCTCGGCTCACTGCAACCTCCGGCTCCTGCATTCAAGTGATCCTCCTGCTTAAGCCTCCCTAGTAGCTGGGGCTACAGGCATGCACCACCACTTCCATCTTATTTTTGTATTTTTAGTACAGACAGGGTTTCTCCATGTTGGCCAGGCTGGTCTCAAACTCCTGACCTCAGGTGATCCACCCACCTTAGCCTCCCAAAGTGCTGGGATTACAGGTGTGAGCCACCATGCCCGGCCTCAATTTTTATTTTATATATTTTCAGGCCAGGTTATTAGTTATGCACAAATTTAAAATTGTTCTCTCTTCCTAGTGAATTGAACTTTTCTTAAGAAGTGACTTGCTTTATTTCTAAGAACTCTTTTTGCTTGAAGTCTATTTTGTGTGATATTAATATAGCTATATCAACTTGCTTTTAGTTACCAATTGTGGAGTAAATTATTGTCATTTATTTACTTTCTGCCCTTCTTTATTTTTATGTTTTAAATGTGTCTCTTTAAGCAACACATAGTAGTACTGCTTGTTTGTCTATTTTCTATTTTATAACCTTTGTTTTCTCACTGGAAAATGTAGTCCATTTATATTCAATGTAATTGTGATATATTTGTGTTAAAATCTTATTATTATGTACTTTTTCTTTTCTTGTCTGTTTTGTGTTTCTTTTTCTTTCTGTCCTTACCCTCTTTTGGATTGATGACTTTTACATTCAATTTTTAAAAATTTCTTTCAGTTTCTATATCACATACTCTTCTTTTACTCTTTTGGTGGTTACCCTAGAATTACAGCATGTATGTTTCACTTATAAATATCTTTTTTTTTTTTTTGAGATGGAGTCTCATTCTTGTCGCCCAGGCTGGAGTACAGTGGCGCAATCTCAGCTCACTGCAACCTCCGCCTCCTGGGTTCAAGCGATTCTCCTGCCTCAGCCTCCTGAGTAGCTGAGATTATAGGCGCTTGCCACCAAGCCCAGTTAATTTTTATACTTTTAATAGAGACGGGGATTCACCATGTTTCTCAGACTGGTCTTGAACTCCTGACCTCAGGTGATATGCACACCTCAGCCTCCCAAAGTGCTGGGATTACAGGCATGAGCCACCGTGACTGGCCTAAATATCTTATTTTTTTAAGGCAAGGTCTCTTGCTGTCACCGAGGCTGCAGTGCAGTGGTACAATCATAGCTCACTGCAGCTTCGACCTCCTAGGCTCAAGCGATTCTCCTGCCTCAGCCTCCTGAGTAGCTGAGACTATAGGCGCCCATCACCAAGATCAGCTAACTTCTTTATTTCTTGTAGAGACAGAGTCCCACTATGTTGTCTATGCTGGTCTCAAACTTCCGAGTTTAAGCAATTCTCCTGCCTTGGCCTCCCAAAGTGCTGGGATTACAAGCATGAGCCACCACACCCAGCCAAATATCTAAGTTTAATTGATACCTTTCCTTTCCTTTTGGATAATGTTAAGAATTTAGAACATTTTTATCTCCATTTATTTTTCTTTCAAGACTTTATACTATGATTGTCATGCATTTAAAATAAATTATCTATCTATCTATCTATCTATCTATCTATCTATCTATCTATCAATCATCATCTATGTATTTCCACAGGGGAATACTAATTGTTTCACATAGTTAATACTCATTTAGATTTACTCAGCATCTGGAGTCATTCTAAATCTATTTTGTTGTTCATTTTTCCTAGTGGTTCTTGCTCAAGGTTTTCTGTCCCAATTAGTCTTGGTTATCTTTGATTGTGTGCTGGGCACTATATCAGAAAAATTATTTGTCAGAGTAATTTGAGGCCCAAGTTGATCACCCTAGTCCAAATTCAAGATGTGAGATTCTCTGAGCAAGCCACTTCCAGTTCATCCTTCCTCCTAACATGTGTGTGCATGTGTATGGGATGAGGACTGGTTTACCATGTGTCCACCCTTGGCAGGTCCTGATCTCTGACTTTTGCAACCCTATTCCCATGAGCTTGCTAAGAAAACAGCTCACCCTCTCAGTTGTCTCTTCAGGATCTGCTAATAATGGGAAGGCAAAAATGGTTCAGAATATCAGGCTCACTTCTGTGGATTTCCATTCTTTCCTGAATCACATCCTAGTAATTTATCACTATTTTGTTAGCTTTTTGATGCTTTTAAGAAAATGTTTAATATATTATGTTCAGCAGAAAAGTTGGTCTGAATGACCTAGTATGTCATTACAGCAATTGGAAGCGGGTTTTTTTTTTTTTTTTTGCTCCTAGGCTAATGTTTCTAAAGATGGGACGCATGGACCATTTCCACCAAAATCATGTTATGCTTGTTAAAAATTGAGATTCCATGGTTGCCATCTCAGACTTCAGAACCCATGGCACTAAGACCCAGGAATCTGCCTTTTGATAGGTTCTCAGACTATTCTTATGAAGACTTAAGTTTGAGAAATTTTGCCCCAAAGCTTAACCCTGCACTCTTTGTAATAGGCATTTGCGGAGTATTACTTGATTTAATTCTTCTTTACAGGTCAGGGAGGGCAGAGGAAAGCTGAAAACATGCCACAGTTGGAATTTGGTCAATGTTGAACTCTCCTATCTCCCCACCATTTGAAAAAACCCTCCTTAAGACAAGATGATCCCACAGAAGAACTCTGAAGAACCAAGCTCCTATCTAGAACCAGTCTAGTTCTGTCACATTCACCTGTCTCGGAAGTAACATTCATTTTGACTGGACATGGCAGGTACTTCAATATGCCTTTCAGTCACTAATGAAAGGTTTGAGAAATAAGTTAAGTTACTTAAAGATATCTTGACCCCCAAATCCAACAGTGAATCCAATTACAAACTAGCCTAAAAATATAGAGTCTGTGAAACCATATATTTTATGAAGTAATGGCAATTATAAATAGTAAGTATTTTTTACAATATTATTATTTGCCAAAATAAGAAGTTGTTAATACCATGTTGGTCTTCAACATTATTTTTAAATGTTACTGATCCAAGAAATCTGTAGATCTCAGAATGACTGACTTAATAGTTCCTCAAGACACTCCAGATCTGATATTCCAGAAAGCTCTCAGCCTGCCTGCCAAAGTCTCTGTGAATAGCATGCAAATCTGCATTCCACACTGCCAGGAACATGATTAATTATCTATTCGGATTAGCCAACAGAATCTATGTTCCTGTGTTTCTGTGACATGGTTACTTAAATTTCTTAGTTGTGGTCACGCTTTTGAGTTACAACGCTTTCTCAAATGTGTGTCTCTGTTTTCTTGCAGGAAAAAAAAACAAAAAACAAAAAAACACAGCCAAGCAGTCAGCGAACAACAACTTAGATTTCTCATTTCTGCACCAACATGCACTGTCTTAGATTTTATTCAGCTTTTAAAGGAAGAGCTTTGTGTGGGTTCTGGTGTTTCCCACAGCCGAATAACCTTAATACGGAAATGTGCTCATGTTACACATCATAGCCTTCAATAGAAAGTTTCAGAGAATTTGAGCCTTTTAATCAGATGATCTTGCTCTCTACTCAGAAAACAAAATTCCATGGGGAACCTGCTATTCAGAGTAGGCTTTGTCCTATTATAATATTTGTTTACTTTTTTTGTCTGTTTTGTTTTTAAAAATTTTTAAATTTAAAATTTTAATTTTTATGCATACATAATAGGTGTGTATATTTATGGAGTACATGAGATGTTTTGATTTCTCTCTAAGAAGATACTTTTCAGAAACCATCTGAGCAGCAAGCTGTATTACAAATGAGCTGTTATGAGATTTTTAAAAATAGGTTTATTTTGGAAACTACTATCATTTGGAGAATGGTTTCTATCTCAACTGAACTGAATATGCCTTATCGATGCAATAATGTTTGTCATTTCAGTAACTTAATGGGCTAGCATACATTAATAGACTGTGGTAACCTATGTAACCTGTGACAACTGAAAAATAATTATCACATGCCCCTATGATTTCATTTAACCAGATTAATCTGCTTTGGTAATGGACTCATTCAGGCCTAGTTAAGTCTATCTAGATTTTGAAAAGGAAAAGGTAATTTTAAAAGGAAAGCGTAATTTAAACATCTTTAAAATATGTAGGTTTAGAACAAAATCACATATTTAGGCTTTTAAAGATACCCATTCACTTGTGTCTCTGAAGCAAAAACCTGTGCTTGCTTTAAATCCCCATCTTTTATTCCTATAGGTTCTTTAATCCATTCATAACTCTTTCTTCCATCAGCTCTCAGCAGATCGGTTTTGTGTGTTAAGGTGGGTGGGATGTAGGCAATGTTTGAGTATGTTAAGAAAAATTACCTAACACTTGGAAACAAGGAGACAGAATGACTGCTTGTCTTTTCAATTTCCAGACTGAAGCTTTATTAAAAGGCCTCCATTTAAAGGGCCCACCCAAGGATTATTCAGTTCTCTATGAGAATGCACTATTGCTTGATTAAAGCCCAGGCACGTTAACTTGGAGGTTTTTGTCCGGTAGAGATGCAAATGATTTCTTTGCAGTAGAAGAGGTGACCTCAAAGGTTATGGTTTTATCGCCTTGTTTTGCCTCTAACTTAGCAAGCTTATTTCGGTATGCTTTTTCTTTTTAAACGTATCTTTTGAATTCTCCTTTGTGCCAGATTTACCATCCTACTGGTTCCCTCATTAATGCATAAAACCAGTGAGGTGTTCATTCTGTATTTTCATTAGGGTCATATTTTTGAAAATTTTACTTTGTCTCTGTGAAGAAAAGAGATAAACCTCACAAGACACCCAAGAAAATAGATACCTCATTACTTCAGTTCTTCCAATCTCGCCTCTGAGGAACACCTTTTATAATAATTAAACCAATGCATTTTGATTTTCCCCTTTAAATCCCATTTCCTGCTAGCCTTTTGATAGAGTCATTAAGGTTTTTGTCCCAGGAAAGAAAGGATGAACAGGTGCTATCTAGAGCAGAGTCCATTCATCAGTTTTGAATTTCAAAGCTGATTTTCTTGACCTCTTTTGAGTAAAATAATATATATAAAACCCAGGCTTTTTGGAGAAAGAAAGGGATTTCTAAATCACAAAGCTTCCTTTTCAATACACAGGCCTGTGTGCAGGATAGAAGGGAGGCCTGGTCAAGCTGTAAAGAGTAGAGAGGAAAACACTCCCCACTCCCCACTCCCTAACCCCTTCCCACTTCCCAGTTTGTGGGGCAGGTCACAAGACATGATTGTTCTGATCGCCTCCTTCTAGGTTAAGTCCTAGGGTAGGAAGTATGTTAGCTAGGTTGCTCAGAAGGCAGAGGACTGCAAATGGGGAGGTCTGGATCTTACTTTCCTTTGGGAGGATTAACATCTGCCCTCTGCCATTAAGAGGTCTCGAAAGCTATGCCCCTCCCTCACACACCGGATGCCACCCTGGAGAGGAGTAGAGGAAGGGGTGGAACTCTTACCAGTTGAGCACTTAACTGAGTCATCCAAGTAGGGACTATTTGCCTACAAAGACATTTTAAGTTAGGGATTGAATTGAGGTTAATAAATTGAATTCAATCTTGTTTCCCCTCCCTACTTCTACCTAGAGGGTGGGGGCTTGTAAGGTAAATCAGAGCAGTCAGAGAGAAAGAAGAAAGCTACAATTTTCACTTGATCTTAGCCAAAAGGCTGAGAAGTGATGAAAGCTACACTTTTCTTTGCCCAGCTGAGTATATACCTAGTAAATGTGAAACGCTGTCACCTAGGTATGTATTGCATGCTCCTTTATCCTCTTTTTGCCACACAATCAACAAATGCATTGTTAGTTTTTGATTTCACAAAAAGCATGTCCTGTTTTGCTTGTGGTATCTGGTCTCCATCTGACACATTGGTGTGCTTTCTACAATGCTTGCATCTAACAAGATAAAGTTGGCCACAGACTAAAGTAGCAGGTGCCAGGAATATGACCACTGTGATTACAAATTTGTTGATGTCTCCTTATAGTTCTTTCAATATTTGCTTACAGTGTTCTGAGCTGGTGAATTAGGTGCCGTTCACCAAACATAATCTGTTCTACCCATGTCCTGGCCTCCTGTGAATTGGATAGGGCCATGTGACTCATTGTGGCCACTGTGTAATAAGAGTAACTTTCAGGCTGGGGCAACTTGTTGCTGATGTGTGACTTTCCAGAGCTCTTTTTTGCTCTAGTGTGGCAGCTGGCACAGTTTGACACGGTAGCTGATCCACAGACTAAGGTTCTGAGTCACTGTGGCAGTCAGAGCTGCCAGACAACCTGTGCTGGACATGTAGCATGAGTGGGAAATACATCTTTGTTGTTTGGGCTTGTTTGTTACAACAGCATAACCTACCCTATCCCATCTGAGACAGGTATTTTAAAGAAGTAAAGTGACTGAACCAAGATATTTCTCCTAAGGAAGACACCGGATAGTGCTTTCTTCTAAAAGTAAAGACCATTAGGAAAATACAGGATACAAAATGTAATAAGGAAAGATCCATAGTTCTATTCTGTAGGCATTGCTAACATTTGATGTATTTCTTTTTTTATGCAGATCATTCATGCTTACTATAGAAATATGGAAAAATACATACAAGCAAACTGAAAAAAAAAAATCTCCTTATACTTTTACCACTCAAAGACAACCAACTATTTTTGCAGAAAATATTCTTTTGGACTTATAGTTATATACTAAACATACACATTCTTACCTCTTCCCACTCTTTTAAGGGATTTTTAATGTGTCTACCCTTTTAAACCTGAATTTTCACTTAATATATTATGAACATGTTGTCTTGTTAAGAAATGTGTTTCAATATCATTGTATTGGCCGCTCATCTTTCCACTGTATTGTTGTACCGTAATTGATTTTTATGAATGTCTTATTATTTGAGTTGTTGGACATTTGAGTTGTTTCCACTTTTTTACTAAAAAAAAATTAAAATTGTTTCTACTTTTTGGCATGGTGATTAATTTCCCTGTAACAGGCTTGGCGTGGTGGCTCACCCCTGTAATCCCAGAACTTTGAAAGACCGAGGAGGATCACTTGAGCCCAGGAGTTCGAGGCCAGCCTGGGCAACATAGGGAGACCCCCATCTCTATTTAAAAAAAAAAAAAAGCCAGGCATGGTGGCACATGCCTATGGTCCCAGCTACTCAGGAGACTGAGACAGGAGGATCACTTGAACACAGGAGTTCAAGGCCAGCCTGGACAACATATGGAGACCCCATTTCTATGAAAAATACAAAAAATTAGCCAGGCGTGGTAGTGCCTGCCTGTGGTCCCAGCTACTTGGGAGGCTGAGGCAGGAGGATTGCTTGAGACTGGGAGGTCGAGGCTGCAGTGAGCTATGATCATGCCACTGCACTCTAGCTTGGGTGACAGAGTGAGATCCTGTCTCAGGAAGAAAAAAAAAAATTCCTGTAGCCAATCATTTCCCTAGGATTAAGGATCTTAGATGTGGAATTTCTGGGTAAACAGCTTTGATTACACCAATTTATAGGATTTTGCTTGATTTCTTATGATATTATAAACATGTAGTGAGTATAGTTTCATATCCTGTTTTATCTTTTAATAAAAATATTTCCCCATGTTATCACATATGTTCTATAAAAATAATTTTTACTATGTTTATGTAGACATAAAGCTGAGTTAAGTTAGTGAATTTAATGTATCAATTCGACTGTTTTGGTTCTCGGACAGTTAGGTAGTTTACAGTTATTCACTGTGGTAAATCACACTTTTAGGAACATCTCTTTGTAGAAAGCCTAGTATATATTTAGGAGTATTACTTTAGAATTGTAGAATAAATTTCCAGAAAAAGGATTACTGCCTCAAAGGGCGTGGACTCTTTTTAATTTTTTTTTTTCTTTTTTTTTGAGATGGGATCTTGTTCTGTCACCCGGGCTGGAGTGCAGTGGCACAATCATGGCTCACTGCAGCCTCAATCTCCTGGGCTCAAGCAATCCTCCTGCCTCAGGCTTCCAAGTAGCTGGGATTACAGGCATTGGGCATGAACCTTTTTGAGGTTGATGAGTGTTGATAAATTGCTTTCCAAAGTAGTTTTATCAATCTACATTGTAATGTGTCATGTCTTATCATGACAAATTAGAGGTTAGATATTAGAACATTCTGATGGATTCCAGAACAATCCTCCATAGGGATCTTTAAAAGGAAAAAAAAAAAAAATTCCCTTCTCTGTGTTCCAGGTCAGCTTTTCAAAGATAGAAAAGACATTTAAAATACCAGGAAGGGTAATGCGAACTTAGTGTTCTTTATCATCTGTTTTATATCAGATCTTAGATTTGGATGGTGACTTTATTTCCAAGTGAAATGTTTTCACATTATCTCTACAAGCAAAGCAGGCATCTCAGGGATATACTGAGGCACAATGAAAGTTTCTCTAAGTGACTTTCCTATAGCCATATAATTTATATTGAACTCACATCTATGGTCCACGTCTTGGGGAAGACTCTTGGCAATGTTAGTGAGGTTCAGGTTCACTTCAAGACACACTAGATATAAAACTATTTATTTATTTATTTTTTTGAGACGGAGTTTCACTCTTGTCACCCAGGCTGGAGTGCAATGGCGTGATCTCGCCTCACCGCAACCTCTGCCTCCTGGGTTCAAGCGATTCTCTTGCCTCAGCCTCCCGAGTAGCTGGGATAACAGACGCCTGCCACCGCATCCAGCTAATTTTTGTATTTTTAGTAGAGACAGGGTTTCACCATGTTGGGCAGGCTGGTCTCGAGCTCCTGACCTCAGGATCCGCCTGCCTTGGCCTCCCAAAGTGCTGGGATTACAGGCATAAGCCCCTGCGCCCAGCCATAAAACAATTTTTTTTTAAGAAAAGGAATAGCAGAAAGGAAGGCTCATGTAAGTCCTGTCTTTGTGTGAAAGAAAATATAACATCAAAAGAAGGAATTTCTCATAGAAAACAAATGATACCCACAAACTAGACTTCAAACTAACATTTTACGGTTTATAAGAATCAAGGCTTCTCCTGACTTCAATTGTTGAGATGACTGTAAAATGATAGCAATCTATTCTTTCCTCTGTAGGAATTCTAATGAACAAAGAACCAGTTTGTGTTGTATTTTAGACGTCAAGATGCTTGGTGTAGAACAGGGTTTCTCAACCCTGGCACTATTGACATTTTGGCCTGGAGCATTCTTTGCTGTGGGGATTGCCCTGTGGGATGTGTGGCAGCATCCTTGTCCTCTACCAAGGATGCCAGTGACACCATGCCCCCGTGTTGTGACAACCAAAAATGTCTCCAGACACTGCCAGGTGTCCTCTGGGATGGTATATTTAATTCTATTGTATAAGCCCTGACTATGTGCAGATGAATGACAGATAGAAAGGATGGTGAGCTTGGACACTGATGTCCTTTAACAGATATTTTCATATTAATTTCACTTCTTTTTTTAGCTTGACCTGATACATTTTGAGAAAAATGGATGTCTCATGTCAGCAACTAAAAGAAAAAATAAAATGGACATCAATGGATAAGTATTCCAAATCTGTAAATCGAATGTGTGAGCTCCATATAAATTATAGAAATCTAAAATTTTAATGAAGATAGTTTTCTAGCAAAATAGCAGGTAGAAAAATGAATTCACTCATGTAATCACCTGTGAATAACAAAATTTTATCAGCAAGTGGCTTTTTCTATTTATCAAGTAAAATATAAGGTCAGATGTCTGGGTTTTCTAAGGCATCAGAAACTATTTCAAAGCTACTTTGTGAATTCTTTCCATCTGGAAAATTTACTTGGCATTTCAAATAGGACAACTCAAAAGTCCCATCACAATCAGAATAAAGGACACATTTGAATTGAAATCCTTAAGAAAAACTTTGACTAATTAAGATCAGCAGTCTTGTCTTTGCTCTTAAAATTTAAAGTAAATGTTTCTAGATTGTATTCTAATAATTGTGCCAATACACTTAGCCAAAAAGATTTTTTACAATGTATATTTTCATACATATTGCAGGATGTTTCCTAGTACATTATGAACTAATCTTTCTGACCCTGTGATACCTGACATATACCAGGGCAACCCGCAGGTGTTTAAACTGGCAAACTCCCTTTATATCATCATTACAAGGATTTTCTCATATGCTTATGCTTAGGAACATGCCCTTCCAATATCTGAGAGAAAGTTAGTAAATATTTGGTGTAAAATAGGTTCCTCCTGGACTGTATTTAAAATCGCACTGAACAAGTTAAGAAGCTTTCAGTTGTGAATAACAATATCCAGCTAAAAGTGTTACATCTGGCCAGGCACAATGGCTCACACCTATAATCCCAGGAGTTTGGGAGGCTGAGGCAGGAGGATCACTTGAGCCCAGGAGTTCGAGACCAGTCTGGGAAACATAGCAAGACCCTGTCTCTCTTAAAAAAAAAAACACACACACACACACACACATCTGTGGTCCCAGTTACTCAGGAGGCTGACGTGAGAGGATCACTTTGAGCCCGGGAGTTTGATGCTGCAGTGAGCCGTGATCACGCCATTGCACTGTAGCCTGGGCAACACAGTGAGACCCTGTTTCGAAAAAAGTCGCATATTTAACAGGAAGTTGTATCATTTTACCTAATAAGATGTTTAGAAAGTGTGATGGTTAATACTGAGTGTCAACTTGATTGGATTGAAGGATGCCAAGTATTGATCCTGAGTGTGTCTGTGAGGGTGTTGCCAAAGGAGATACATTTGAGTCAGTGGACTGGGAAAGGCAGATCCACCCTTAATCTGGGTGGGCACCATCTAATCAGCTGCCAGCATGGGTAGAATGTAAAGCAGGCAGAAAAATGTGAAAAGACTAGACTTGCCTAGCCTCCCAGCCTACATCCTTCTCCGGTGTTGGATGCTTCCTGCCCTCAAACACTGGACTCCAAGTTCTTCAGTTTTGGGACTCAGACTGGCTCTCCTTGCTCCTCAGATTGCAGACTGCCTATTATGGGACCTCTTGATTGCGTGAGTTAATACTTAATAAACTCCCATATATGTGTGTGTATATATCTATATATATCTCTATCTATCTATCTATCTATCTATCTATCTATCCATCCTATTAGTTCTCTCCCTCTAGAGAACCCTGACTAATACAGAAGGGGATGGTCCCAAGCTAAACAGTGTCATTGTCAGTGATCCGGGTTCTTTCCATCCCTGTTTGTTGACATCCTCAGCACGTTTGGTTTGTCTACTGCTTAATGGCTGCAATATAGCTTCCATAGCTCCCATGAAATGAAATGCCTATGAAATGTCAGGAAGGAAGAGGTGGGGAAAAAAAGCTCTCCTTGAATATCTCTTCTTTTCATTACCATGAAAAATCTTTCTAAAAGCCTTTCGGAAGAGTGTGGCTGAAAGGTTAATTTGACCAGATGGGTCATGTGGCCAGTCCTATATGCAAAGGAGGTTGAAAGAGAGTGTCTGGCATTTTTAGCCCTTCTTATGGGAAGCAGGCTCTGCCAGAAGGAAAGAGAGAGAGAAATGGCTTTTGGGTAGGCAATCAAAAGTGTGTGCAAAATCATATTTTTGGAGAATGTTCCTTAGTCTAAAAAACAGTAATATTATAATAGTTCTACAAGCATTCGAAATAGCTACCTCTTCTCTATATTTTCTGGTGTGTTTTTTTTTTTTGACAGTTTTTTGAGACAGGATCCTCCTCTTTCATTCAGGCTGGAGTATATTGGTGTGATTCTAGCTCACTGCAGTATCGAACTCCAGGGCTCAGGCAATACTGCCTCAGCCTCCTGAGTAGCTGGGACTACAGATGCATGCCACCATGCTTGGCTAATTAAAAAAAAAATTTGTAGAAGCAGAGTCTTGCTATGTTGCCCAGACTGGTCTTGAACTCTTGGCCTCAAGCTATCCTCCCAAAGTGCTGAGAGCGTGGGCCACTGTGCCCAGCCTATATTTCCTGTTTTGATTTGAAAATTAAAAATGAAACTTAAGAAACACAATCAAGTATGGGAAATATTATATACTATGTAAAACAATTGTAAGTAGGTTAGGGCTTAAGTAAGCTGCTAGGATAAAAGCCAACTTGAGGCCGGGCACGGTGGCTCAAGCCTGTAATCCCAGCACTTTGGGAGGCCGAGACGGGCGGATCACGAGGTCAGGAGATCGAGACCATCCTGGCTAACATGGTGAAACACCATCTCTACTAAAGAATACAAAAAACTAGCCGGGCGAGGTGGCGGGCGCCTGTAGTCCCAGCTACTCGGGAGGCTGAGGCAGGAGAATGGCGTAAACCCGGGAGGCGGAGCTTGCAGTGAGCTGCGATCCGGCCACTGCACTCCAGCCTGGGTGACAGAGCCAGATTCCGTCTCAAAAACAAAAAACAAACAAACAAAAGCCAACTTGATTTCCCCCTTAGTAAGGGAGATTCTTTGAGATCCTGTGTGTAGTGTTATCTCCACAGACCTTGTGTATTCAAAAAGATGTGCTAATGGTGTTTATGTGCTAATGGGAAATAATTTAGTTTGTTACAGGTTGCCTCCAGTTATTTCTTGTTTTTTATTTATTTTTTCCTTTTTGTAGAGAATGGGGTCTTGCTACATTGCCCAGGCAGGTCTCGAACTCCTGGGCTCAAGCTATCCTCCTGCCTCTGCCTCCCTAAGAGCTGGGATTACAGGCATGAGCCACTGCATCCAGCCTGCCTCCTGTTATTTTATTTGGAATCTGTTTCATATCAGTACTCTCCAAAATGTGCTAGACGTCCTTACTCACAGTTAGTTAGGCTGAATCCCTCAAGGTCCATCTCTCATGGGTGCCCTTACTTGCAGTAGACTTAGGCTGGTTGAAGCATAGCTGTTTTTCTTGGAAATGGGTGGCTTCTGCATTTTGGACACACTCTGAGCATTCTGCTTCAAGAATGGGACTGGTGTCATGTGGTCCAGCAGCAACTCCTGCAAGACAAAGAGATGCAGGCCTTTGAGTTTCCTGGGGTGGCCCCTGACATGGCCATATTCCCCTCTGGGCTCTGAGGCCAGATTTGCCCTTGAAGCTCTATTGCTTCATAGAGGCGGAGGCACGGAAATGCTAGGGAGAAGGGACCTGAAAGCTTCACCTCGAAAGTCACCAGTGGGCAGCACAGCTCAACCTGGATCCCACATATTTCTTGTTCCATTTCTCCTGTTTTTATCCTTTAATGTTTACAGGGATTAGACAGCAATCAAACCACAAGACAAGGCAAATGCATTTCCAGTGCACTCAGATGACACCAAAGACTGATGATTCCTCTCCTGCAAAGTTCAGTCTTGACAGACCTCTTTTCTTTTTCTCAGAGGAGGAAAAAAAAGCCATGACCAAACTCTCTCTCACTTCATATGACTAAAAGATTATATTGTTTCCTCTTTGAAGAATACTGCATATATGTTTTTACACTGGGCAGGGAGCTAATTATACTTGACTAAAGTTCACCTGCCTGCCATACTTCCAACCTGGGGACTCTTCTTAATTTGTCTGGCTCCCTTTTCAATAGCAGACAGAACAATTATGCTTGTCCAGCTCCTTGTCTCCAATAGCTGAGAGCAGTGATAAACTGGAGTATACAAATATAGGAGGGGGATCGTTTTCTACTTTAAAGTGGCCTGTATCGATCCATTCAAGAGATCTCATTGGCCACTGTTATGAACGAGGCACTGTGAGGGTGGCAATACCCAGAGAAAACATGGGATTTCAGTCCTCAAGGAGTTTATAAACCAGGAAAGGAAATAAGGACACATGAAGTTGTACATGAGTGCCATGAGCACACGTGTTTATAAAACTTAAGACACATGCTACAACATAAATGAACCCTGAGGACATCATGCTAAGTGAAATAAGCCAATCACAAAAGGACAAATACTGTATGATTCCCTTCTTGCACAATTATTATTTAGTTTAAAATTTTTATTTTATTTATTTATTTTTTAAGATGGAGTTTTGCTCTTGTTGCCCAGGCTGGAGTGCTGTAGCCTGATTTCCGCTCACTTCAACCTGGACCTCCTAGGTTTAAGCGATTCTCCTGCCTCATCCTCCCGAATAGCTGGGACTACAGGCTCCCACCACCACGCCCAGATAATTTTTTTTTTGTATTTTTAATAGAGATGGGGTTTCACCATGTTGGTCAAACATCTGACCTCAGGTGATCCACCCACCTCAGCCTCCCAAAGTGCTGGGATCATAGGCGTGAGCCACCGCACCTGGCCTATTTTATTTTATTTTGAGGCAGGGTCTTGCTCTGTCGCCCAGAATGGAGTGCAGTGGCGCCATCACAGCTCACTGCAGCCTCGACCTCCTTGGCTCAAACGGTGCTCCTGCCTTAGCCTCCCAAGTAGCTGGGACTACAGGTATGCACCACCACTCCCAGGTAATTTTAAAAATTTTTTTTGTAGACAACAGGTCTCACTGTGTTGCCCAGCCTGGTCTCAAACTCCTGAGCTCAAGCAATCCTCCTGCCTTGGCCTCCCAGAGTGCTGCGATTACAGGTGTGAGCCACCACGCCTGGCCTGATTCCACTTATATCTACAGCAGTCAAATTCATAGAGACAGAAAGTAGAATAGTGGTTACCAGGGGCTAGGAGGAAGGGAGGAGTGGGGAGTTAGTGTTGAAATGATACAGAATTTCAGTTTTTGCAAGATGAAAAAGTTCTAGTGATGGATAGTGGGAATGGTTGCATAACAATGTGAATGTACTTAATACCACTAAACAGCACATTTAAAAATTGTTAATATAGTACATTTTATGTTACATATATTCTTACCACACTTAAAACACTTGAGAAGGAGAAATATCAAATTGTGGTATAACATAAAGGAAACAACTTGGGGCTAAAAGAACCTGAGTTTTTATTCTGTTATTTCTATTGACTGACTGTGTGATTTTAGCCAAATCTTTTAACTTCATTAAATGTCCTTATCTGTGATGCAGAGAAAATGATAACCTAACTTGTAAGGTTATTGGG
The DNA here is from genome assembly GCF_000951045.1 of Mandrillus leucophaeus. Taxonomy (NCBI): domain Eukaryota; kingdom Metazoa; phylum Chordata; class Mammalia; order Primates; family Cercopithecidae; genus Mandrillus; species Mandrillus leucophaeus. The sequence goes on from NW_012103377.1 coordinate 3,281,949, forward strand.
ATAATTCAACGAGGTAATGTATGAGAAAGCCGTTTAGCTAAATGTATGGTATGATAAAAAATAAGTTTTTATCATGGGTGTGATGAGGGAAGACTTCATAAAGGAAACAGGACTTGAACTGATCTTAGAAGGGTAGGCAATAACATTTATTGAGGGCCTACTGTATCCTCATCTCAGTTCATGTAGCAAATGTTTGAAGATACTATCCTCATTTTACAGATATACAAATTAAGATACAGAGATTTTGCACAAACCCAAAAGGCAGCTCTGTCTTTCAAATTCATCATCCTTTTCACTCATAGGAAGTTGTGAGTAAAAAAGTGTTGAAAGTGGAAATAGAGTAAAAAAAAAAAAAAAAAAAAAAAAAGCAGAGGTGATGAGTAAGTGCAGAACCTTGTTCTTTTAAAAATAATTTTATTTTGAAATAATTTCAAAAACAAGTTTCAAGAAAAGCACAAAAAACTCCCTCAAATCCTTCACCCAGATTCAACAATTGTTAATGTTTTGCTACATTTGCTCTATTATCTCATTCTCTCAGAACCATTTGGAAGTAAGCTTCAAACACCATGCCCTTTTATTCTGTCAGAGAGGAAAAACTGTTCCTCTGCCCTCTTTGGTTCTTTTCTTGGAGCGCTGTAAATTAAACTGATAGAAGACAGATTCACAAGAAAAAGCAACATTTAATTATGTTGGTTGGCATGGAAATTCACAAGGAAATGTGACTCAAGGAGGTAGTTAGAATTTGGGGCTTACATACTGTATTAGTCCATTCTCATGCTGCTAATAAAGACATACCTGAGACTGGGTAATTTATAAACGAAAGAGGTTTAATGAATTCACAGTTCCACATGGCTGGGGAAGGCCTCACAATCATGACAGAATGTGAAGGAAGAGCAAAGGCACGTCTTACATGGTGGCAGGCAAGAGAGCATGTACAGGAGAAGCCCCCTTTATAAAACCATCAGATCTCATGAGACTTATTCACTATCACGAGACTAGCATGAGAAAGACCCGCCCCCATGATTCAATTACCTCCCCCTGGGTCCCTCCCATGACACCTGGGAATTATGGGAGCTAGAATTCAAGATGAGATTTTGGTGGGGACACAGCTAAACCATATCACATACCATCTTAATTGGGGATGGGGAGGGTCAGAGGACACTTCTGGGAGAACTAATAACTTCTGAGAAGGGGTTTGGGGCAGGGCACTTATGGAAAAAAATGATTTTTTTTGAAAGATAAATGAACCCTTAGGAGAATAGATGGGAGATATGAGTTTGGTGACAATGTCTGTTTGGGTGTGGTGCCAACTTCTCATCTCCATCTATGTTGCTCTCAGGGAGGGGATTTATGGCAATTGAGGGTTTTGTTTTGTTTTGGTTTTGGGTAGATTCTGCTTTTAGACAGATAAAGAGATTTCAGGAACTTGGATGGGCGCGTTCACACCTGTAATCCCAGAACTTTGGGAGGACGAGGCGGGTAGATCGCTTGAGGCCAGGAGTTCGAGACCAGCCTGGCCAAAATGGTGAAACCCCAGCTCTAGTAAAAATACAGAAATGAGCTGGGCATGTTGGAGTGCACCTGCAATCCCAGCTACTCAGGATGCTGAGGCAGGAGAATCACTTGAACCCGGGAAGTGAAGGTTGCAGTGAGCCAAGATCATGCCATTGCACTCCAGCCTGGGTTACAGAGTGAGACTCTGTCTCAAAAAAAAAAAAAAAAAAAAAAAAGCCATCCCAATTAAGATGGTATATGATATGGTTTAGCTGTGTCCCCATCCAAATCTTATTTCTACTTCAGCCAAAAATAATTTTTACTGAAACAACGACTTATTCTAAATCCCTTCAACTCTTATACTTCAGCCTGTGTTGCCTGAGAAGTTAAGCACAGAACATTCTCAAAATCAGGACATTCAATGCTATTAGCCCAGAGCTGAGCACCCTGTGCCTATTCCTCAAGTACCTCTTTGCTGGTATTTTAATCTAGAAATGGGGTTGGCTAAGCTTCTTGCAGCTATGTGAGGAATCTGTCTTACTCAGCAAAGATTTCTAAGGTGTCTATTCAAATATTTCTAAGGTGCAAAGTAGTGTTCTAGACACTTACGACTCAAGTGATGTTTGATGGAAAGCCACATGAGGTTCTCTATCAAAACCACAGACAACTATGCTTGCATCCATTTTTCCTCCTCTTAGAAAGCATCCCTCTTAATGAAGGCTCTATCGTGCCCTGGTTCTCATCTCTTCCTTCAATTATTTTATCTTGGGTCCTTTCCATTAGCACCGAAAACATGCACACGATTCTCCTATTGCTAAAACAATGATCACAACTTTCTCCTACATCCTTCACTAGGTCCCACAGTTTTTCTCTCCTCCCCTTCCACATTGAACTTCTCGATGGCATTTTCTGTATTTGAAGTCTCTACCCGCACACACCCCACCCACTCCACCATCCACTCCAACCTGGCTCAACTTCTCCTGCCACACTAGAGTTGCTCTCATAAGATCATTTATGAACTCTTCTACTATAGGGGTCCACAACCCCCAGGCCACAGACTGGTACGGGTCTATGGCCTGTTAGGAACTGGGCTGCACAGCAGGAGGTGAGCGACAGGTGAGCCAGAGAAGCCTCATCTGTGTTTACAGCTGCTTCTCACTGCTTGCATTACCCCCTGAGCTCTGCATTACCACCTGAGCTCTGCCCGCTATCAGCTCAGTGGCAGCATTAGATTCTCATAGGAATGAGAACACTATTGTAAACTGTGCATGCAAGGGGCCTAGGTTGTAAGCTCCTTATGAGCATCTAATGCCTGATTATCTGTCACTGTCTCCCACCACCCCTGGATGGGGGGCCGTCTAGTTGCAGGAAAACAAGCTCAGGACTCCCACTGATTCTACATTATGGTGAGTTGTATAATTATTTCATTATATATTATAATGCCATAATAATAGAAACAAAGCACACAATAAATGCAATGCGCTTGAATTCATCCTGAAACCATCCCCAACCTCTGGTCCATGGAAAAATGGTCTTCCACGAAACCAGTCCCTGGTGCCAAAAAGGTTGGGGACCGCTTTTCTACTAGAACCCATGGATATTTTTCAGTCCTCATTCTACATCATTTATCTTTCAGCAACATCTCATATTATGGACATCCCCCTCTTCTTGACACATTCTCTTCCTTTTCTCTAATACCAAACTCTTACGGTTTTCCTTCTAATTTTCTGAAGCTCCTTTGTTTCCTCTTCCTGTACTTTTTTCTTTTTTTAAACTTAAATGCCGGTGTTTCTGAGATCTTTATCCTAGGACACCTTCCCTTTTCATTTTTCTCTATTTTTGCTGGACAATATGCACTTTCATGGGTTCAATTATGTATTTGGGGTGCATCAGCTCGCAGATGGCATCTCCAACTAATTTCTCCTAAGTTCCAGATCTGTACATACAACTGCCTACTTGCCATCTCCACTTGTACGTCTCTCAGGTATTCAAACTCAAGAGTTCCAAATTGAGGCTGGCCTGGTGGCTCACACCTGTAATGCCAGCACTTTGGGAGACCGAGGCGGGCGGATCACCTGAGGTCAGGAGTTCAAGACCAGCCTGGCCAACATGGTGAAACCTTGTCTCTACTGAAAATACAAAAATTGGCTGGGTGTGGTGGCGCGTGCCTGTAATCCCAGCTACTTGGGAGGCTGAGGCAGGAGAATCACTTGAACCCGGGAGGTGGAGGTTGCAGTGAGCCAAGAT
>NW_012103377.1:3288454-3289988 GCF_000951045.1 Mandrillus leucophaeus
TCTGTCTTTCAAATTCATCATCCTTTTCACTCATAGGAAGTTGTGAGTAAAAAAGTGTTGAAAGTGGAAATAGAGTAAAAAAAAAAAAAAAAAAAAAAGCAGAGGTGATGAGTAAGTGCAGAACCTTGTTCTTTTAAAAATAATTTTATTTTGAAATAATTTCAAAAACAAGTTTCAAGAAAAGCACAAAAAACTCCCTCAAATCCTTCACCCAGATTCAACAATTGTTAATGTTTTGCTACATTTGCTCTATTATCTCATTCTCTCAGAACCATTTGGAAGTAAGCTTCAAACACCATGCCCTTTTATTCTGTCAGAGAGGAAAAACTGTTCCTCTGCCCTCTTTGGTTCTTTTCTTGGAGCGCTGTAAATTAAACTGATAGAAGACAGATTCACAAGAAAAAGCAACATTTAATTATGTTGGTTGGCATGGAAATTCACAAGGAAATGTGACTCAAGGAGGTAGTTAGAATTTGGGGCTTACATACTGTATTAGTCCATTCTCATGCTGCTAATAAAGACATACCTGAGACTGGGTAATTTATAAACGAAAGAGGTTTAATGAATTCACAGTTCCACATGGCTGGGGAAGGCCTCACAATCATGACAGAATGTGAAGGAAGAGCAAAGGCACGTCTTACATGGTGGCAGGCAAGAGAGCATGTACAGGAGAAGCCCCCTTTATAAAACCATCAGATCTCATGAGACTTATTCACTATCACGAGACTAGCATGAGAAAGACCCGCCCCCATGATTCAATTACCTCCCCCTGGGTCCCTCCCATGACACCTGGGAATTATGGGAGCTAGAATTCAAGATGAGATTTTGGTGGGGACACAGCTAAACCATATCACATACCATCTTAATTGGGGATGGGGAGGGTCAGAGGACACTTCTGGGAGAACTAATAACTTCTGAGAAGGGGTTTGGGGCAGGGCACTTATGGAAAAAAATGATTTTTTTTGAAAGATAAATGAACCCTTAGGAGAATAGATGGGAGATATGAGTTTGGTGACAATGTCTGTTTGGGTGTGGTGCCAACTTCTCATCTCCATCTATGTTGCTCTCAGGGAGGGGATTTATGGCAATTGAGGGTTTTGTTTTGTTTTGGTTTTGGGTAGATTCTGCTTTTAGACAGATAAAGAGATTTCAGGAACTTGGATGGGCGCGTTCACACCTGTAATCCCAGAACTTTGGGAGGACGAGGCGGGTAGATCGCTTGAGGCCAGGAGTTCGAGACCAGCCTGGCCAAAATGGTGAAACCCCAGCTCTAGTAAAAATACAGAAATGAGCTGGGCATGTTGGAGTGCACCTGCAATCCCAGCTACTCAGGATGCTGAGGCAGGAGAATCACTTGAACCCGGGAAGTGAAGGTTGCAGTGAGCCAAGATCATGCCATTGCACTCCAGCCTGGGTTACAGAGTGAGACTCTGTCTCAAAAAAAAAAAAAAAAAAAAAAAAGCCATCCCAATTAAGATGGTATATGATATGGTTTAGCTGTGTCCCCATCCAAATCTTATTTCTACTTCAGCCA